>NW_022589738.1:19965883-20056595 GCF_004348235.1 Phoca vitulina | reverse complement strand
GTGGAAGAACGCAGCTGGGCAGGGACAGGTTTTGTCCTGAGAAGCGGTCATGCAACACTGGCTACTGATCATTACCCAATATGCCTTAACATACCTTGAGTATACACAGCAGCTTATTTTGAAAAGCTTATTGCAAGTTTCCTACACCCCCAAATCCAGGAGTGTGTGGGGCAAGGGTATGGGTGTACTATCAGTAATTTGCTATGTCCTAAAATGTCCATCTGGTGGGTACTACTATTCCCATTTTACACATTGAACCGGAGGCAGAGAAATGAAACTGTGAAGCAGGATGTGAAAACAGTGTTTTCAACCCACATGGGGTGGGAGGGGTTAGGGCCTTGGATTTATTCTTGAAATGGGCAGGGGGTGGGGTGTCTTAAAAGAAAGGTTTGGGTCAAAGTTTTTGGTCTAGGCAAGATCCAGGGCTTGAAAATACAAGTATTTGCAGACCAGGGATCTGGTCTTCGCAGGCCTTGGGACAGAGGTTCTTTAGGAACCTCTGCATGGAGTTTCTGGTCTCTGTGGGTTCTTGACGGGCATGCACACTAGTGAAATTCTGGTCAAACTGAAGCAGAGGACAAGTATTTTAAGGGGGCTTTGACTCCCATATCTGCAAATTTTATTGATTCAGCAATTGCAGTGAGAAAACAGAGTCCTCTAAGCCCTTTTCTTTAAAGCAAATAATCAGCAAGAGACTGGGCCTTTCGGGCTGGATTACAAGGGATCTCCTATTTAAATAAGCTCTATGCCCAATGTGGAGCTTGAACTCACAACCCTGAGAACCAAGGATCACATGCTCTACCAACTGAGCCAGCAAGGCACCTTTCTAACATCAGAGCAGAGCAGGTGTAGGCGGCTGTGGTCTTTACTGATGTCACTTAGGGATCACTTTGTTGCAGAACTCTGCGGCTGATTATGGAATCTTGCCTCAAGCCACACCAAGGGTGAGGACATTTCACTTCCCAACAGGCAGGGAGCAGGTGCCCCCCACCATAGCCTACTTGCAGGGTGGTAATGGTGCTCCTCCTGCCAGCCCCCACTGCCTTGGCTCCCCAAAGGCCCAGCACAGAAAGCCTCCTCAGACCAAGTACCCAGTACCTAACCAGTGGTGGTAGCCCCAATGCCCCTTTTTCCTGGCTCAGTGGGCCAGTGAGGAGTTGTGAAAAGTTCTCTAGTCTCTACCCACCTGCCAAAGCAGATTCATGATTACTTGGGTGGAAGGGTCCTTGGAGCCTGTCCCAACTAGCTGGGACCAGGGAGGTAGGCTTCTAATACTGGGACTCTTCCAAACAGGAACCTATAGTTTCAGTCAGTTCAGGGAACCATACCACCACCACAGACTGGGTGGCTTATCAATTTCTCAGTTCTGGAGGCTGAAGTCTATCAGGGTGCCAGTGTAGTTGAGCTCTGGTGAGTGCTTTCCCAGACTACCAACTTCTGGTATCCTCACGTGGCTGAGAAAAGAAGGGGGAAGTTTTCTTCTGACTCATGAGGGCACCACCCTTCATGACCTTATCTAATCCTCATCACCCCTGCCCCCCCCAAGGACCTCACCTTCAATATTGGACTTTTGAGGGAACACCTTGAGTTCATTAACACTCCCCATGAGTGAGGAAATAAGGCAGTTAAAAATGTCCTGGAACTGGCCATCTGGTGGTACTTGACTTTTCCAACAACTAGGTGGAAGCCACTGACACAACTGATTAGAAATTCCAAAAGGAGGGATAAAGCTAAGAGGACTCCAATGCAACTGCCAGAACCAGGACCAGGACCGAGGACTGAAGACCAGCTACAGGTGCAAAAGCAGGCCCAACCATTACCACCACCTTACCACCAAAGACCCTCACAGCACCAAAGACTGAATCCCTGTGACTAAGAGGTTTGCTAACTATTCTCAATGACTGTACATGCCTATTAAATGTACTTAACCCTCAAGAAGAAATGTGAAATGCCCATGAGGCTGAGGCGCACTGGGTTAAGTATCCTACCCAAGGTCAAATATAGCTGGAAAGCAGCAGAGACTTCGTTTGAATCCTGGAATCTGAATCCAGAGCTTTTAGAACCTTGTTTTCAAACCAGGATTCTTCCATGTTCCTCAAAGGGGAGTTTAGTACACTTCCTCCACCTCCCAACATTTCAGAGTAAGAAGAAACTGGAAATGCTGTTTATGACAGAGTTTAACTCCCACCAGGTGCTTGAATTCTCAGAACAATCCTGCAAAGGGCACCCACTGATGCTGAGAAGCTAGGGAGACTCAAACCCAAGCGGTCTAATTCCCAAGCTGACACTGATCAAAACAATGGGACCAAGAAGCCATCTCAGGAAACCCAATTCCAGCAAGAGTATTTATTTCCTCTGTAACTCCTACCACCCCCACGTTTCACATATACCCAAACGCAACCAAACTTTGAGCTGGAGAGATCTACTCTTATGGCAACTGCTGCCTACCCCCAACTAAATTCTTTCCTAAAAGCCTCCCTTCTTGATCTTCCATTTTTAGTTTGAAAACTGGGTCGAGCAAGGAAAAAACACATATCAGTATCCGTTTGTTTTCATGTTTCAACTTTTTAATCAGCTCCGTGGACATCCTAAAATGCTAAATGAGACACAACAGAATATTTTTTCTTCCAGTACTAAAAAAAGGACATTCACAAATATTTTAAGAAATTTCTGTATACTTAGGGTGGTGACCTTGAATAAAAAAACCCACCTCTTAATTATTTTGATTTCTTGTACTTGCCATTTGGAAATTTCTTCCTCATCGTGACAAACATTGTATACAGGCTTTTAAATGCCTGTTATTTTTTTAAAGCAGTCTGAACAAACATTTTTTGCCATAATCAGTAATCCTGAGAGTCCAAACTGAAAAACTGGTAAAAGGAAAATACCCAGACTCTACAAATGTCCCACGATTAGTATTTAAAAGGGAGAAAATTTTAGAAAACACATGGAGCTTTCTAAAAGGTCTTTGTGACAAACTACCTTGGGAGCTCAGTTCAAAAATAGAAGTTGATGTACTAAAACAGATGTGTCAGTGCAGCTCCAAAAATCTTTATAAATACAGCCATTTGGAAGGATGATCCTGGACCAGAAGTTTTATTCCTTGTGTATCTGAGAACAGTAAGAAGGGGGAGAATTGTAATGTTGGGAAGGCAGAGGCACACATGCTCACCTCCCAGGGTTGATAAGGATTGCTGAGCAATGCTGCTTCATCTCCTCCATGCCCAGCAAGAGATTACAAGGGAGACAGGTTTTTAGACATCCCCTCCCAACAGCAGACTAGCTCTGACAGGCACCTGAGAGCAAAGGAGGCCTAGGAATGGTGTCAGGTGGGCCAGGTGAACTAAGTGCAGGCAGGAGGAAAGGTTGAGTGGAACATAACAGGGCTGGTGGACAGAGGTCCACTCAGTGGCAACACATAAGCCTCACCTACATTAGGTGCACATGCCTCATCTCAGTTGTCGTAATTGTCTCTGTAATTTCCTCCTGAGTAGCGGTCATAACCACCCTGGCTTCTGGGAGAAAACATACATAGCAGTTAGCACGAATATATCCTAGACACCTTAGTATTAAAAACCATACGCATTTACACATCCTACCATGTTCTGTACGTTATTATACATACTTTAACATGTAAAACAAATGTATCAAACATATACAGTACAGAAATCACATAATTACTTGACATATAACTTGCATACAACATATTAAACACTAATAATATAAACATAAAACCAACATGACACGATAAACATGTTATTACCATCTACCATATTACAACTTCATCATCTTACAATTTACTAGTGCATTACACAGAACTCAAAACGTACTGAGTGACATACTTAAAAAAGAGTTTCATTATAATTTGTAAAAGCTAACACGAGCTAACACCAAAATGAGGTATGTATGAACTCTCAGGCAGCTGAGCTCTTAAAAAGAAAGCAGCACCAGCACAGTACCCCAATCCCTTGGCTACCCACCTGCCACCATAGTCTCTGGACCTTCCATATCCATACCCATATCCTCCAGGTCGACTGTCGTATCTGCCACTCCCATAGCCCTGGTCCCCACCACCTATAGCAGATTAAGAAAAAGTTTAAAGGCAGCTGTCCAGATTAAGTCACTAATAAGCCACTTTCCCCCATATCCAAACTTACTACTGCACTTACCTCTAGAGTAGCTGCGACCACGCCCATGGGCCCCAAAGGCACCCCCTCTAGTTCCCCTGGCCGACTTGCCCGCGTGATCCACACGGATCTGGCGACCATCCAGAGACTACGTGTGGGGAGACACAAGGAGGATGGGTTAGTGGTCAAACAGGGCAGTAGTAAGGGAAGAATGGGTAGGGCAGGTAGGCAAAAGAGCCCAGAAACTCCTGCTGGGCACCAGGTTCTGGGTGCCATGTTCCATAACAAGCTCCTTTGACCAGAATGGTTTTATCAGGAGCTACAGAACCCCACAAAATGACCTAAATCCACCGTGTTCCCCCTGCTACTACTTACATCTTGACTGAACTCAGGCTGAGTTCTCCTCCCCACTCCTATAAGCTGCCCCACTATTAGGGCTAGATAGACACCTCTCTTGGTTTGAGACTTCAGAGTCCATCCCAGAAGACTCACGAGGTCCTCTCCGGGCCAGGCCCGCAGGTCTGCAGACTCTACTACCTAAGCCCAGGGCAGGTCAACCATCCACAGGTGGCTTCTCGGCCTCATGCAGGACCAGTCGTCGCCTCCCAGGCAGCCCGGCTCTGTCTGCCGCTGCCCTCCACCCCCTAGAACAGAAGGCAGTCATGCTCCTGTGAGTGGGCACTGCGGGGTTTGGTGGCCGCGCTGCCCCTAGCAGACACAGAGGGAAAAACAGAAAGAATGGTGGAAGTGGCAGATGGGGGCAGGGCCCCTATGTAGGTAGGAGACCTCACCTCTCCATTCATGGCTCTCATGGCATCTGAGGCATGCTCTGGATTGGTGAAGGTGATGAAACCAAAACCCCGGGATCGCTGAGTCTCCCGGTCCTTGACAACGACCACTGGGTAAAAGAGAGAATGTGGGTAAGAAGAACATAAGCGACAAAGGGTGTCAGGTAGAGGATGGACCCCTCCCACCAGTCCTCAATTGAAAGTTAGGGAGTTCTCGTAAGACTACACCTTAGACCTAAGAACAGAAAAAGGAGTACGTGAAAGTCTAGGGTCCTGATTTTTCTCCTTCCATTCCTTGAAACGCAAGGGCCCCAGACTTTCACAAATACCCAGGTCATCATACATCTGGCCCATATCTCACCCTCGGAAATAGGACCGAAGCTGCTGAAGTGGTCTTCCAGAGCCTGCTCATCGGTGTTGAAGTTGAGCCCTCCCACGAAAAGCTTCCCTTCTTCAGAAGACATGGCAGCGAATTCGAGTACTGCGGAGAAGAGTACGAAAAGGGGTGGGAGAAACCGTGGAGATGAGAGAAAAAAGCAGGACCAAGAAAAGATGAAGAAAAGAAGAGGAGACCACAGAAAGAAGGAAACAGGCGGCTGCAGACCAAAAAGGAAAGCAGAAAAGGCGGGAATTGGAGGTGCCGTATCAAGGAGGCAGCCATTTGGGGGCGGCCTTCGCGCATGCCCATATCATCACCACCACGCCCGTCATTTTGTGCCGCTGCGCAAGTCCAGAACACCCTCGCGTTCTCTCTGCGCCCGCAGAATAAGATGGCGGCGGTCACGTGGTGGGGGGGGGAGAAGGGCGCCCGCAAATCTCGGCTGTCGCGCGGTCACTCCCGCCACCGACGTCGCCAGTCCTTCCCAGCATTCCTCGCACTGATATAAGGCGCCAGCCTCCCACCAACAGAAAAGTGTCACCTCTCAGCACGGGACCCGCCCACTCGGGAGAAGCCCAAGCCTACGTGTCAGAAGCCGCTGCTCTCCCTACTCGCGCACCTAGCTCCTGGCCGGCGCGGCGCACATCAGTGAGGCGAGGAGCAGCCGCCTCACAAGACATGTGCTGCTTACCTGCAAATTAAGCAAAAAAGACCAGAAGAAGAGCTACGGTCGAGGAGCGGAGAGACTGGGAAGATTGCCGCGCGGGAAGACGCTTGATAAAGCGTACGTAGCGTACACGTCACGAAACGTCCCCCGCGCGCACCAGCGTTCATGCTTATTGGCTGAAGCCAGCAAGGGGGTGGGAGGAAGGGACGGCAGAGCAAACGGACCAATAAGCTCAGCATGCTTCCGGGAATGGAGGCGAGCCTTGTGCGATTGGTGCACCCTGGGGTCGTATACGCTCGCTGGCCCAGCCATCTTCTCACTTATGCGCGCGAACCCTTTCGCTCTCACGCCCCTTTCCGGCCCTGACATCACCCTGGCCATCCTTGACGTCATAGTCCCCCATTGGTTCTGGCGTCTTCCTCACCATCTCAGTCATTTTCCTGTAGGTCCCCAAGATGTAATTACTGTAACCTCCTTCACCTCTCAGTCCTCTCATATCCCTCAAGGGCCCGATGTTTTATTCGCCACTTTCCCTGTCGTCCTAACCCTTCACAGCCCTTAACGTCAGATCCTGCGTTTTCTCAGTGTCTGATGCTGATCCCTACGTTTTCTTCTCTGCCCAGCATCTAGCCGCCTGTCCTGGGATCCTTTTGCCTGGCGTCATTCCCTCTCATTTCTGACTTCAGCCCTCCTCCTTATCGGACAGCCTCCTGAAGCCAGTCTCTTTGATTTCCCCGCCAGTAGACTGCCCGAGATGCTTTCTACAAAACAGGATGCTCCAATCTTCAGAGGGAGTAAATTCCAATCCACAGAACAATTTTTGTTGTCACTCAGGGTTCCTGAGCCCTTGATCCACAGAAAAGACTTTCACAGTACACAGTGGACTTACCCAAAGCAAGGAGGGGCTGAGCTCACTGCCCACGATTTGGTCTTGTCCAGCTTTCAAAGGGTGTCTAAGCTCCCCGTCAAGGAAGACTGGGTTAGTCTGCTCTCAGAAACTCTACATTTCTTATCCATAGGATGGACTTGTCCAGCTTTCTAAGGGTCAGCCCTCCAAATACAGACTAGATTTGTTAACTTTCAGAGTGCACAATTGTATGCATCCACAAAATGAACTTGTCTGACTTTTGCCATATCCAGGCCTCCTATGCCCAGGATGGACATGATTAGATTTCACATTGTGCATATACATAATGGTCTTAGGTAGCCTTTGGAGAATCTGAGCCCCCATGCAAAAAAGAAGTACTTGCTTGCCTCTCAGAGTGTCTGAGCTCTGATCATACTCTACAGTTCATGACACATCCTCATTGTTGTTCCATGAAAAGCCTCTTATTTTATTTATTCTCTTTTAATCCTGCACCCAACTTTTGTTCTCTTCCTTCCACAGTTAACCATTTTATTGGATTTAAAGTGTATTTTGTTTTTAAGATTTTATTTATTTATTTGACAGAGAGAGACACAGCGAGAGAGGGAACATAAGCAGGGGGAGTGGGAGAGGGAGAAGCAGGCTTCCTGCGGAGCAGGGAGCCCAATGCGGGGCTCGATCCCAGGACCCTGGGATCACGATCTGAGCGGAAGGCAGACGCTTAATGACTGAGCCACCCAGGTGCCCCTAAAGTGTATTTTTTTCAACCTTTCTTTCCTGATAAATGTATTTAAAGCTACAGGTTTCTTGTATTAACTGATCTTGCTGTGTCCTACAAATTTTGCATGTAGTGTTTTAATATTATGTAGTTGTAAATATTTCCTTTTTTAACATTTTATTATTTTAAGATTCTTATTTATTTATTTATTTGAGATAGCGTGGGGGCGGGGGGAGCAGGGCAGGGAGGGGCAGAGGAAGAGGGAGAGAGAGAATCCCAAGGAGAATCCCCACCAAGCATGGGGCCTTATGTGGGGCTCAACCCTTGGACCCTGAGATCATGACCTGAGTCATGAAATCAAGAGTCGGATGCTTAAGTGACTGAGCCACCCAAGCGTCCTTATTTATTTATATTTTTAAGTAAGCTCTATGCCCAACATGGGGCTTGAACTCTCGACCCCAAGATCAAGAGTCCCATGCTCTACGGACTGAGCCAGCCAGGTACCCTAGTTGTTAATCTTTTTTTTTTTTTTTTTTTAAGATTTATTTATTTGAGAGAGAGAGGAAGAGAACGAACACAGGGAGGGGCAGAGGGAGAGAAAAACTTTAGCAGACTTCTTGCTGAGCTCGAAGCCCTGCTCAGGACTTGATCTCAAGACCCTGAGATCATGACCTGAGCTGAAACCAAGAGTCAGATGCTTAACCGGCTGCACCACCCAGGGCCCCCTTTCTTTTTTTAATATTTTTATTTATTTATTTATTTATTTAGATTTATTTGAGAGCGAGTGAGTGCATGAACAGGGCAGAGGCAGAGGGAGAGGGAGAAGCAGACTCCCCACCGAGCAGGGAGCCCAATGCGGGGCTCGATTGGAGGACCCCAAGATCATGACCCGAACTGAAGGCAGATGCTCAACTGACTGAGCCACCCAGACGCCCCTATTTATTTTATTTTAGAGAGAGAGAAAGAGAGTGCGAGCGGGGGGAGGGGCAGAGGGAAAGGGAGAGAATCTCAAGCGGACTCAGCTCTCACCTCAGAGCTGGACACACGCTTGTTCCCACAACCCTGAGATCATGACCTGAGCCAAAACCAAGAGTCGGTTGCCGAACCGACTGAGCCACCGAGATGCTGCCTAGTTGTAAATATTTCTAAAGTTCCTTTATGATTTGTTCTTTCATCTAAGGGTTATTTAGTAATGTTAGTTTCCAAAGATGGTGGGTTTTTTTTAGCTTTTTGCTGTGCTAATTTCATTGTATTATGGTAAGAGATAATGCTTAATATTGATACTTTTGAATTCATCGAGGTGTTAGTGCCCTAACGTGGTCTATTTTTGTAATTGTTTAAGTGTAAGCATAAAAGTAGTCTTCTCCAGGGGCGCCTGCGTGGCTCAGTCATTAAGCGTCTGCCTTCGGCTCAGGTCATGATCCCAGGGTCCTGGGATCGAGCCCCGCATCGGGCTCCCTGCTTCGCGGGAAGCCTGCTTCTCCGTCTCCCACTCCCCTTGCTTGTGTTCCTGCTCTTGCTATCTCTCTCTCTCTCTCTGTCAAATAACTAAAATCTTTAAAAAAAAAAAAGTAGTCTTCTCCTTTTGTTAAGTGTGGGTTATACAGGAATGTGTTCTTATATATATGTTAATATATAAATCATATATATTATGTATAATATATATTATACATATATATATAAAATATCAAGCTTAAAAATGTATTGTTCATGGGCGCTTGGGTGGCTCAGTCGGTTAAGTGTCTGCCTTTGGCTCAGGTCATGATCCCAGGGTCCTGGGATCGAGCCTGTGTCAGGTTCAGTGCTCAGCAGGAAGTCTGCTTCCTGCTTCTCCCTCTCCCTCTGCCCCCCCCTTGTGCACTCTCTAATAAAAAAATCTTAAAAAAATTTATTGTTCAGTGCTCCTTAGGTGTATATGTGTTTGTGGTAGATGTATCTTCCTGTCAATGAGTGTATGTCCTTCTTTGTCTTTTGTGATCTTAAATTTTATTGTTAACTATTGGGATGGCTATCCCAGCTTTCTTTGGGCTTTTATTAATGTGCTCTATCCTCTCTTCATCCTTTCATTTTCTTTTCTTTTCTTTTCTTTTTTTATTTTTTTTAAAATGTTTTATTTATTTATTCATGAGAGTCAGAGAGAGAGAGAGAGAGAGAGGCAGAGGCAGAGGGAGAAGCAGGCTCCCTGCCTAGCAGGGAGCCCGATGCGGGACTCGATCCTAGGACCCTAGGATCATGACCTGAGCCGAAGGCAGACGCTCAACCATCTGAGCCACCCAGGCGCCCCCATCCTTTGATTTTCAACATTTACCAATCTTTGTGTGGGTGTTGTTGGACCTTTTTTTTTAATCCAATGAGGGTCTCGGTGTTCTAAATTTTTTTTTTTTTTGATGTCATGTTCCATGATTCATTGTTTGCATATAACACCCAGTGCTCCATTCAATATGTGCCCTCCTTAATACCCATCACCAGGCTAACCCATCCCCCCACCCCGTTCTAAATATTTTTGTGATTGCTATTTATAGTAAAACTTCTGACATCCCATTTCATATTCTCCATTTATAGTACTTTTCTGTTCCCTTTTTTCCTATCATAGTCACACCTAATATTTTCCTTAGGTCCCTTTTATATCACTTGTTCTGGTTTTATATTCTACTTTCATCTCTTACTTATTGTATTTACTTAAAATTCTTTACGTGTGTCCCAATACTTCTGCTTTGGATATTATATGTCACCCGGTATGGTAGCCAGCCTCCAATATAGCACCCAATGATCCGTGCCTGCTGGTATTCACGTCCTGTGTAGTTCCTTCCCATGTCCTAGGGTTGGTCGGTGTGACCAAGGAAATATAGCAGTAGTGATGGTATGTCATTTCTGAGGTTAAGTTATAACAGACACTACAGTTCCGTCTTGCTCATGGTCTCCTGCCTGCTTGTTGGGACCACGTGTTGTGAGGAGCTCCGTGGAGAGGCTCAGGTGGTGAAAAACTGAAGCCTCCTCCCGACAGCCTCCTGAGTGGGCCATGTTGGAGGTGGGTCCTTTAGCCAAGTGGTCATGTCTTCAGTCCTGACAACTTGCCTGAAACCTCAGATGAGAACTGAGTCAAAACCACCCAGCTGAGTGGCTCCCAGATTCCTGACACTCCAGAAACTGAGAAAATAAATGTTTGTTGTTTTAAGCTGCCAAGTTTGGGGGTCATTTGTTATACAGCAGTGGATAACTAATACCTCCAGTTTAATTTTCTCTGGAGGCGGTTTTGCTGCCCTGGTGTCTAGTCGTTTCGGTGGTGAGCTCATGTTCCCCGGATGGGAGCAGCTATTGTGGCACGTACAATGTATTGAGGGAAGGCTGAAGGCCAGACTGGACTCTGCTCAACCCCCAGGAGTTCAAAGTGTAAAGAGACGGGTGGGGAGATGAGCCAGAGGGTGGGCAGCCCCGCGCACCACAGGCCAGCTACCACTCATCTGCTGGCGCACTGCTTGGCAGTTCCTCTGATAGGAGTTTCATCTTTAAACTCTAAGAGGAGGCCATCTCTCTAAGTGTCACCACCAGCCCTGGTGTCTGGAGGGGGACAGGTGGGAGAATGATGGCCTATGGCTGCTCATTTCCTCCCCTCAACAGGGTTCTTGCTGCCCTGATAGTAGTCCCCCCCTCTGACAACTGTAAGTGGTTTGGATGATGTCTGCAGTGAGGGGCAGACAAGGACCTTCCCAACACAACATGGGGGAGAGGTTAAGAGCCAGAATTTAAACCTATCCTGTATTTGCTGCCTTTAGCCATTGCCACTCAAAACGTAGGCCACTTAGAGACAGCCTTCCATTTTCCCATAGGTCTCCATAGCTGTGCTGTGGTTTCTGGAACTCACATTTCCCTCTGTAGTTTCTCCTGGGTTGCTTTTGGGCAAGGGAGTCGGTGCCTTGTGCTGTTTGCCACTATGGCAGGAACTAAAAGCCCCAAGTATTCTCGGGGACTAATAAGAGGTTTCTGCCCTTCAGTGTCTCTGAGCTTCCTATTCACAGAAAGGACTCCTCTGACCCTCAGAGGTCCCAAGCTGCCATACACAGAATTGACGTGTCTGGCCCCTCAAATATCTGAGCTCATCAATCACAGAATGCACCCAGAGGGTATCAGCTGGTGCCTGATAAAGGGGCCAGTTCAGGTCCTCAGAGGGCCAGATACCCTCGTATCTTGGATGGCCCTTGGATGGGATGTGTGTGTCTGAGCACCTTTCCGTACTCATTAGACCCATAGTCTTGGAGTACCCTGGACACAGGATGGTCTTGTCCTGCTCTTCCAGTGAAGCGAGCCCTCATCGGAGGAGTGGTCAGCTTCCCCCCTAAAACTGGGGCATGATGGGAACCTTTTAAGGGTTTCTCTCCAGCTTCATATGGCATTCTTGGGGGAGACAGATGAGAGGATGGCTGCCCCAATGCCTCTCATCTCTGTGCCTAGTGCAGCAGCGACTTCTGGCCAGAACCTGCCATAGCCAGGCCATAACCTGAAGGAACCCAGTTACCTAACCCATCATCTGCCATGTCCTTTGTGGAGAACAGCACCTGGCCCATGGAAGAATCCACCTTCTGAGAAGGTAAGTGGGGAAAAGGGTCTTTTTTTGATCATTATCTTCCCAGTAAGTAGGTGACATCTTTTAGGGCCTGAGTTTTATCAGTGCTTGATTTGTGTGCCAACATAAGTGGGATGGAGAAGGCTAAGGAATGGTTTCTGTTGCTAACATGGTTAAGACAGGCCCTCATGAGCTGCAGACCCAAGTTAGGGCTTAGAGCCCTAGACATGGCAAGGCCACCATCCCTTGAACTGGTCCCAAAGCAAGTGATAAGAATAGGCGCCTCAGACCCCTGCCCAGGACCGCCAGCATTAGTGCATGAGACTCACAGGGGAGGGTCTGGATCCTAGAAATGGTGACACGTGGAATGGCAGAAGTGGCTGGCCCAACATTTCTAAGTAGCCTGTCTGTGTAATGAGACTTGCCCTTTTGGAGTTAGGAACTCCCTCTCTCATGCCTCATTTGGGGACCTGTCCTGAAAACGTACATTCACAGCCATAATCCAGACCCTTACCGGCAGACAGATGTACCACAAAATGGCCTCAGGCCTCCCCCAAGCAGTCCTCGACCTGGGCTCACCTTCTAGAACCAATTCTCAGCACCCACTCTCCTGCCACTGGGGAAGCGGGGGCCACCCTCCACCATGTGAGGTGTTTCCGCTCCCTCAGGGCAGGAGCCCCTGGGGACTCCGTCTATAACAAAAACCAGAGAGAGGGCAGAGAAATACACAGACCACAGTGACCTTCATGTGTGCAAAGTCCAGTTGTTAAAAACGATACAACATAAACTGAGAAAGAAGGCCGTGGCCTCCATGGGGCAGTGCCAAGGCAGAGCCCCATACTCTCAGACCTGGGGAGAAAGGGGCCTGCACTCCAACAGGTTGAGGGCTGGCAGGCAGGGAGCTGGGGTCTCATGTATAGGCCCCCGTGATAAAGAACAGAGATCAGGTGGGGCTCACGGTGGGCTGCAAGGAGGCTGATCAAGACGGGGCTGTGGCCTCGGCCCCCTCCTCTGAGTCCCACACCTCTGACTGCAGGTAATCAGCAAAGAGAGCCTTGGCCCGGCGAAGGACGCGCCCCAGGTGGTGTTTTCGCACAAGGCGGTCAAAGTGCATGGCCAGCTCGTTGTAATCTAGCCCATTGCGCATGATGTGGTCACGGTGCTCCAGCAGGATGGCGAGGCAGAGGAAGAGCATAAATGGGTTCCCTCGGCCAAATTCCTGGGGTGGGGGCAAGCCCAGTGGGGGTGGGGGTGGCAGGGACTTTCCAGGTTCTTGTGGGGAGCCCAACTCTGGCATCAAGGGGGATCCCACAGCCACATCACCAGCGGGAGAGGCCTCTTGGGTGGATGGCGGAGATGAAGAGGATGGGGAATCAGGGCGGGAAGAGGAGGAGAGTGGGTCTGAGGAGTTCAACAAGGGCTCGGAGAGGGACTTGGAGCTGATGAGGGCAGCTGGGTGGGGCAGCTGGACCAGAGGGTCCCTCCTGGAGCCTGTGTTATCCCTGAGTTGCTGGAGGTCATCCAGACTGGCTTGTCTCAGGAGACGGCCCCCGCCACCAGGCCCCTGGCTGGTCGTGACCAAGTGGTCAACAGCATCTTCGAAAGCACTGCCCCCTCCCCCGGCAGGCCTCAGCATGTGCCTCTGTCTCACGGGCCGCCCCCTGTGGCCACTGAAGCCAGGGTCTGCCACTTGGCTGGGGGGTCCGACGAGCTCTACCTCATGTTCAGGAGGATCGGGGGGCAGCGAACTCCAGGTGACCTCGAGCATGCGGAGGGCATCGTCAAAGGCGAACTCGCGCTTGAGTTCAAGCAGCAGCCAGCGGTAGCAGAAGAACAGGTCGTCGGCACCGGCTTCTTGTAGGTACTGGTAGAAGTCAGGGTCGGCATGTCGTAGCAGCAGCTTGAGGTGGGCAAACTTGGTGGCCATGGCGCGGCCATCAGGATGGAAGTTCGCGGCCAGGCGCTTCATGATGCCACAAAAGCAGACGAAGGCATGGCCTTCGTGGTCCATGACGGCAAGGATGGGCGAGGCGAGGTCGCTCATGCCCTGGCAGTAGGACACCTGCGGGTGGGTGACGGCGTAGGTGGTGAGCAAGTCGTGCAGCGCCCGCAGGTGTGGGCCGTCCTCGGGCCCTGCATAGTAGGGGTGGGCCCGGTCCGTCCGCAGCACATCCTTGAGGACTGTGCTGCGGATGAATTCCAAGTCTTCAGGGCTCGCTCGTTGTGCCCACTCACTCTTGAGCTGTTCATACTCGCGACTCTTGCGTTTCATGTAGTCCATCCGCTCGCGGCCCGTCAGCCCATCTGGGTAGACGTTCAACAGGTACCGCCACACCACCTGGCCACGGACAAAAGGGATAAGGCGGAGCTTCTACAAATGAGCCACCACATCCCAGTGGCTATCCGTTGCCACCCACCCTGCTGCCCTGGGGCCTTTGTCTTCCTTCGGAAAAGTCGGCCTTCCCACCTCTGCCTCCCAGCCCGTCCCAAAGGAGAGCTGGCTGTCCTGGAATGGTGCCACGCCATCCTGTGACAGCGTGGTCCGCTGCCTGTGTCTCGTGAGCTAGTCATGGACTGCAGGAGTGACGGATCCGATGAGTGACCGAGGCGGCTCACCTTTCGCAGGGAGGGCTCCACACCACCGTGATAGATCCGCAGGCGCAACTCCTCAGGGCGGGAGAGCTGGCCCTCGTGGTTCAGGTATGTGTGAAACTCGGCATCGCTCAGAGGAGGCTTGAAGGGCTTGACATCTTCCCCATATGACCAGCTTAGCACCTGTTGGACCTTAGACAAGGTGCGGCCCACCTGTGAAAGAAGGAGGGAGAAAGGCCACCAGTCAGTTGGGCAGGCTACAGGCAGGTGCCAACAAGCATGCTCAGGATCGGGGGTGCCAGGTAGGCCTGCCCCCCCCCTGCAGCCGGCCACAGGGGTCCCTGAAGCCACCTGAGAGAGGATAGACTGCGTGAAGGGCAGGGCAGCTGTCGTCAGCGATGACCTTTTCTCAGCCAGTAGCACGTCAGAACCAATGACATCCTTGGGGCTGATTATGTCCCAGTCTTCCAGCAGAGGGCCTAGGCACACAGAATGACACGATTCAAGAACAGGGTGAGAGTCCCACACCTCAGAGCTGGGTTCCTCTCCTACCAAAGCCAGGCCACCCCCCCGCCGGGGCAATGAATGACTTCCACCCTCTCTTCCCATGTCATCTAAATCAGGCAAAACATAAAACCGTGAATAATTCTTCAGTGGTAACTGTCCCACAAAATGGCTCGGCAGACTCTAAGCAGTACTTTAATGGTATAAAGTAGTAGTTATTGAGCACTTACTATGTGCCAAGCACTGTGACAAGGGCTTCACTTTATACCAGGAAGTGTTCTGAGCCCTTTGCAAATACTGACTCATTTAATATTCACATCCTTTCTATAAGTTGGGCACTATTTTTTTTTAATTTTATTTATTTATTTGACAGAGAGAGACAGGGAGAGAGGGAACACAAGGAGGGGGATTGGGAGAGGGAGAAGCAGGCTTCCCGCCGAGCAGGGAGCCCAATGTGGGGCTCGATCCCAGGACCCCGGGATCATGACCTGAGCCGAAGGCAGATGCTTAACGACTGAGCCACCCAGGCGCCCCTAGGCACTATTTTTTAAAAAGATTTTATTTATTTATTTGAGAGAGAGAGAGAGGGAGGGAGAGCACTAAGGGAGAGAGAGGGAGAAGCAGATACCCCACAGAGCAGGGAGCCCGATGCGGGGCTCGATCCCAGGACCCCGAGATCATGACCTGAGCTGAAGGCAGATGCTTAACGACTGAGCCACCCAGGCATCTGGCACCATTACTACTACTACTACTACTACTACTACTACTACTACTACTATTATTATTATGATTATTATTTTTAGAGATTTGATTTATTTATTTGACAGAGAGAGACACAGCGAGAGAGGGAACACAAGCAGGGGGAGTAGGGAGAGGGAGAAGCAGACTCTCCGCCGAGGAGGGAGCCCGATGCGGGGCTCAATTCCAGGACCCTGGGATCATGACCTGAGCCGAAGGCAGACGCTTAATGACTGAGCCACCCAGGCGCCCTATTATTATTATTACAAATATTGTTTTATAAAGATTTTATTTATTTATTTGAGAGAGAATGAGATAGAGAGAGAGCATGAGAGGGCGGAGGGTCAGAGGGAGAAGCAGACTCCCTGCTGAGCAGGGAGCCCGATGTGGGACTCGATCCCGGGACTCCAGGATCATGACCTGAGTCAAAGGCAGTCGCTTAACCAACTGAGCCACCCAGGCGCCCTATTATAAATATTTTTATGTCTAAGTAACTGCCACACCCAACATGGGGCTTGAACTCACAACCCCAATATCAAGAGTCACATGCTCCGCTGACTGAGCCAGCCAGGCGCCCCCAGTTAGGCACTATTATTAACACCATTCTTTCTATGAGGAAATAGGCACAGTCAATATAAGATAGTTGCCTGGGGCACCTGGGTGGTTCAGTGGTTGAACGTCTGCCTTCGGCTCAGGTCATGGTCCCAGGGTCCTGGGATCGAGCCCCACATCGGGCTCCCTGCTAGGCGGGAAGCCTGCTTCTCCCTCCCCCACTCCCCCTGCTTGTGTTCCCTCTCTCGCTGTGTCTCTCTCTGTCAAATAAATAAATAAAATCTTTAAAAAAAAAAATGAGATAGTTGCCTAAGGCCTCACAGCTAAGTAAGTGAAAGAACGAAATTTGCAGCCCAGGCCCAAAGCTCGCGAGCCCAAACTCTTTTTTTTTTTTTTTAAAGATTTTATTTATTTATTTGAGAGAGAGAGAATGAGAGACAGAGAGCATGAGAGGGAGGAGGGTCAGAGGGAGAAGCAGACTCCCTGCCGAGCAGGGAGCCCGATGCGGGACTCGATCCAGGGACTCCAGGATCATGACCTGAGCCGAAGGCAGTTGCTTAACCAACTGAGCCACCCAGGCGCCCGAGCCCAAACTCTTAATCTTATATTCACGCTAGTCTCCAGCCCACAGCTGGTACAGATTACTGTATCATTCTCATTTTGTAGATGATGATAAAAAAGGTTGGGACAATTAACAATGAGCCAAGATTCTACAGCTGGGAAATGGGAGGGCTGGCTAGATCTGTACCTTGTTTACCTTACTCCAGAGCCCAGACATATTTTAAGGAGAGGTATTTGTGGAACAGCAATTTCGTGTATCTTACACAGAGGAAATAGTGCTTTCCTGACTCTACGCAGTTCTGGCCCTTGGAGCATCAGCAGAAGTCTCTCCCTTCCCTCTCTCCCTCACTTGCCCTCACAGCCCTTCTTCCCGCCTCAACTGTGATGTGATGGCCGCAGTGGCAGTGGCCACGTGAAGGGAAGTTCGAGAGACTTAAGAGATGTCAGCCCCGGTGCCACAGAGCTGCTAAGCTGACAACAGCAATGCCCAGTGGATTTCAAACTCTACTATATGAAACAAATCAGCTTTGATTTGTTTCAGCCATCGTCATTTGCAGGCCAATGCTGTCCCTAAGCAGCCTGTCCGTAGAGTCCACTGTACCTTCTCCCACAGAGCTGAGGGAGGAGCAAACCCTCGGCCATATGTGGATGCCTCTCCCTGGATGTCTCATAGAGCACTGGGAACCTACAGAGTCCAAAAGGAGAGCCAAAGATCCACTCTGGACATGACCTCCTCCTCTGCTCCTCTATCTGTTCATTTGCTTGAGCCAGAAACCTCAGAGACATCCTTGCCGCCTCCCACTCTCTCAACTCCCAAGGCCAAACTGTCGCTAAGCCCCATGGCTTCTGCATGCAAAACATACTTCAATTCCACCTCTTCTCTCATCTCTGCCTTGTCGCCTGTCTGAGCCACCACATCTCTCACCTGAAACTGCCTCTTTGCTCCTCTCCACTCTCTCCCAACAGCTGCCAGAGTGGTACTTTGGAAAGAAAGTATATACTTTGGAAATAAAGTATGAAAACACTTAACAGGCAAAAGAAAGAAGGTCAAACTAATGGTCTGAAAGACCAAATAGAAGAACCCCTTCAAGGTGCAGAGCTACAGCTTGATGATTTGAGTGAAAATGTAGAGAGACCCGGAAGACAAGTCCAGGAGACTTAAGATGCAAGTAGTGCTGTTCCTCAACTCTGGAAGCAAGAAGACAGTGGCTTCCCGCGCCCATGGAGCACTGTTAAGAAAGCCTTGAGATGCAAGCCCCCCCGCCCAGCCAAGACAGTACATATCTATCATGGCCAAAGAAAGACATTTTTGGTCATTGGAGTACATCCAATCCACGCACCTTGTTGGAGAACAAGAAGTTCTCTAAGCAAATGACTCCTGAATGACTACCAGGGCTCCAAGTGGGGAAAGGCAAAAGGGAGGGTAAATGGCAACAGGCCACAAGTTTTTAATATGTGTAGTTACACATGAAAGACAAAGGTACTGTGATTGGGAGTTTGTAGGATTCCTGAAACATAAGTGAACTACTATAAAGAAAATATGACAGCCTGGAATTTAAAAAGAAATTACTATCTAACCAAAACCCAGAAGTTAAAGGTTAGGGATCAGAGTAAAAATAAGAATTAAAAGTGTTCTAAAGCTTCCATTTCAAGGGCCTGGGAGGGTGGGAGAGACTGGAGGGAAAAAGATTTCACTGTCAATTGCTTAAGAAAACATAAATCCTGGTATGGGGTTTTTGTGAGAGACATATCTAAAACTAAGTGACAAAGAAAGGCTGAAAGCTGAAGAAACCTAAAGGTATTCCTGGCAAACATCAACAAACAGAAAGCAAGCACAGCCATGTGAATGTCAGAAAAAGCACCGCTCGAGGCCAAAAGTATTACAGGAAAAGAAAGACATTCTATATTGATTAAAAAAAGACAGAACCCATTAATAGGACGGACAAAGGATTTCTATAAGCACAAACTCATCCAGTGGCAAAGCCTGATCTGAACTGCCATAAGACTATATAAAGTCTTTATATAACCTACTAAGCATGAATGCATACACATTTCCCTGGAGAAGCATCCAAATGTCTCATTATGGGGTGCCGCCCAGGCCCTACTTATGGTATTACATAATAGATGCTATGCGTACTACATTTTCCTAAAATTGTCAAACTTCCCAAACCCTAAATTAATACATAAATTCTGTGCAATGCCAATCAGAAATCTAATGGGGTTTTTCCTGGAACTGGATAAAAACTATTTTAACGATCATATGGAGGAATTCACATTTAAGAACAGTTAAGAAAAAAAAGAGCCAGGAAAAGAACAGTGGGAGGATGGCAATGCTTGCCTTATTAAAATTAACCACAAAACCACGGTGATAAAAATATGGTGTTAGCACAGCAATAGACAAATGGAGTCAACCGGTGGAATGTGGTAAACAGCCCAGAAATAAATCCCAAGTACACACGGGAACTCAGTCTATGATAAAAGTCATAGACTGAGTTTCAAATCAGTGTAAACATGGTGGTTCTTTAATAAATGATGCTGGCATAACTGTTTATCTGGCATTTTTTTAAAGAACCAGGTGTACTTATCACAATGTTCACAGCGTAGAGATTTATATGTAAAAAAAGAAAATAATAAGCACATTAGAAGAAAACGTAGGAGAATATTTGTATAAGCTCGGGGATGGGGAAGATGTTCCAAAGTAAGGAGAGATACTCAGAAATCATAAAGGGAGAGATAGGTATTATGTATAAGACTGCATACAAATTATAGTTTTCAGTAGCACAAAAAAAAAGACACTGTAAGCAAAGTCATAAAACAAATGATAAGCTGGGAAAAAATGTTTGCAGTACATATGACAGAGAGAGGATTCATATCCCAGCTGCACACAGTGGTTGAAGGTCTAGGCTGGGTGATCTTCCATCTGTAGAGATGGCAGAAACGGGCTTCTTCCCAGAAAGAGGGACTGGCCGTCCACGTTGTCACAACATGCCTGTTGCTTTCACAGTCATGAACATGATCACAAGAACATCATTAATAATATTTATAATGACAGCCGCATCTATTGGATACTTACAGAGTCTGAGACCATTTATGTTAAACACATACCATTTGTGTATATATACAAATACAAATATACTTAGGTTTATATGTGGATAAATATGTGTGTGTGTACGAATAAGTAAAGGAACTGCAAAATTACACATCAAGCTAATCAAAGTGGTTCCTGTAGGGCAAAAGGGTAGGGGATCAAGATTAGGCACAGTGCAGGGTGCCTGGGTGGCTCAGTCAGTGAAGCAGCTGCCTTGGGCTCAGGTCATGATCCCAGGGTCCTGGGACTGAGCCCCGCATCAGGCTCTCTGCTCAGCGGGGAGGCTGCTTCTCCCTCTCCCTCTGCCCCTCTCCCCGGGCTCCTGCTCGCTCTCTCTCTCTCTCTCTCTCCCTCTCAAATAAACAAATAAATTTTTTTTTAAAAAAAGGTTAGGCACAGTGGTTCCAGGAGACTTCAGCATTATTTGAAATGTTTTCATTTTTCATAAGGAAAATTTATTTACTAGGTAACTAAAAAATTAATTTCTTTAAAAAAATGCAACTTAAATCAAATTCCCATTAGGATTTTAATGAACTGATAAGCTAATTCTATTAGATGAAAAGAACAGTAAGTGCACAAGAATATTTAAGAAAAATTTTTAAAAAGGAAAACATTAGGGTCGCCTGGGTGGCTCAGTTGGTTAAGCGACTGCCTTTGGCTCAGGTCATGATCCCAGGGTCGTGGGATCGAGCCCCGCATCAGGCTCCCTGCTCAGCAGGGAGCTTGCTTCTCCCTCTCCCACTCCCCCTGCTTGTGTTCCCTCTCTCGCTGTCTCTCTCTCTCTCTCTGTCAGTTAAATAAATAAAAATAAAATCTTGGGGCGCCTGGGTGGCTCAGTCGTTAAGCGTCTGCCTTCGGCTCAGGTCATGGTCCCGGGGTCCTGGGATCGAGCCCCGCATCAGGCTCTCCGCTCCGCGGGAAGCCTGCTTCTCCCTTCCCCACTCCCCCTGCTTGTGTTTGTGTTTCCTCTCTCACTGTGTCTCTCTCTCTCTGTCAAATAAATAAATAAAATCTTTAAAAAAAAAATAAATAAATAAAAATAAAATCTTTAAAAAAAAAAAAGGAAAACATTAAAACCTATCATAAAGCTATGTGATTGAAACAACATGAACTGGTCTGGCTTTAACAAAGAGATCAACTGTAAGAAGACCAGCAATTCAGACAAATGGCAAAGACAGGTAGCCAGAGACAGGAACTTCTGCCAGAGTAGCCCTGTGTGCTTAGCTCAGTCACTTAACTAATTCCCCAAGCCTTGGTTTCCTCACCTGCAAAATAGACACAGTAGCACTGTTTCAGTAAAGAAATCAAATCTGTGCAGCTAATAAACATGAAGAAAACCCCAACTGCATAAGAACTGAGGGGAATGCAGGGACGCGTGGGTGGCTCAGTCGGTTAAGCGTCTGCCTTCGGCTCAGGTCATGGTCCCGGGGTCCTGGGATCGAGCCCCGCATCAGGCTCTCTGCTCAGCGGGCAGCCTGCTTCTCCCTCTCCCTCTCCCGCTCCCCCTGCTTGTACTCTCCCTTTCTCTCCGTCAAATAAATAAATAAAATCTTTTTTAAAAATTAAATAAATACGGGCGCCTGGGTGGCTCAGCTGGTTAAGCGACTGCCTTCGGCTCAGGTCATAATCCCGGAGTCCTGGGATCGAGTCCCACGTCGGGCTCCCGGCTCAGTGGGGAGCCTGCTTCTCCCTCTGACCCTATCCCCTCTCATGCTGTTTCTCTCTCTCTCTCTCTCTCAAATAAATAAATTAAATTAAATTAAATTAAAAAAAAATTAAATAAATAAAAAGAACTGAGAGGAATGCAAATAAAGCAGAGAGACGGACCCTTCTCAATTTGGCAAAAAGACATTTAAACGCTATTTTTTTTAGAGAATCAACTTTCCAGTTATTGATGAGTCCATTCTTTTCCTACTGTTGTCTCATTTACCACATTCCTGCATTGTAAACAAACCTGTTTCTGTCTTTTGCCCATCTCTGTCACTATCTTTTTCCCTGACTCCAGTTTTTCTCTCCCTCTCTCCACCTCTTGCTCTTTTTCTCAAGGCTGCCAATCTTAACAAGCCCACAATTTCATAGAATCAAATGGTTAAAAGCAAGGAATCTGGAGCCACCATCTGGGTTCAAATCCTGCTCTTACATTTACTGTCTGTGTGACATGCGCAAGTCCTGTTCCCCTCTCTGAGCCTCGGTTTCCTCAACTATAACATAGGGATGACCATCATGCCTACCCTGTAAGGTTGTTTTGACAATCCAATGAATAAATATTACGTGTGTAGAATGGTCCTAAGTGTTCAACACATGTTAGCTATTTATATGTTACTATGACATCCATAAAAGACCTCAGTCATCCCAAATGAGCATATGAATTCCCTGAGGCTGGGAACCATGTCTTCCACTCCACAACTTTTTATTTTATTTTATTATTATTTTTAATTTTTATTGTTATGTTAATCACCATACATTACATCATTAGTTTTTGATGTAGTGTTCCATGATTCATTGTTTGTGCATAACACCCAGTGCTCCACGCAGAATGTGCCCTCTATTTTATTATTTTTTAAAAAGATTTATTTATTCATTTTAGAGAGAGAGAGACAGAGACAGAGTGGAGGGAGGGGCAGAGGGAGAGAATCTTCCAGCAGACTCCCCGCTGAGCATGGAGTCTGACGTGGGGCTTGATCCCATGACCCATGAGACTATCACCCGAGCCAAAACCAAGAGTTGGACGCTCAACTGACTGAGCCACCCAGGCGCCCCAAAATTTTATTTGTTTGTCTGAGAGAGAATGAGAGGGAGAGAGAGCATGAGCAGGGGAAGGGGCAGAGGGAGAGGGAGAGGGAGAAGCAGACTCCTCGCTGAGCACAGAGCCCAAGGCAGGGTTCGATCCCAGGACCCTGGGATCATGACCTGAGCTGAAGGCAGATGCTTAACCAACTGAGCCACCCAGGTACCCCAATAAAAATTTGGAGGAGCCTGGGTGGCTCAGTTGGTTGAGCATCTGCCTTCAGCTCAGGCTGTGATCTTGGGGTCCTGGGATTGAGCCCCACTTCGGGCTCTCTGCTCAGCGGGGAGCCTGTTTCTCCCTTTCCCTCTGCCTGCCACTCCCCCTGCTCGTGCTCTCTCTCTGTCAAATAAAGAAATAAATTTCAAATCTACAATAAAGTTAAAAAGATGAATTCATTGAATACCCATACATCCTTCATCTAGCTCCCCTAACTATTCACATTTTTTGCCACACTTGCTTCATCTTGCTCTCTCTGTATAGATACATATTGTTTTTTTTTTAAAGAACTATTTACTTATTTCAGAGAGAGAGCAAATGGGTGGAGGGGCAGAGGGAGAGAAAATGCTTGAGCAGACTCTCCACAGATCGTGGAGCCCGACGTGAGGCTGGATCCCAGGACCCTGAGATCATGACCTGAGCTGAAATCAAGAGCTGGCTGCTTAACTGAGTTAGCCACCCAAGTGCCCCAATACATATTATTTTTTTGCTGAATTATTTGCAGACATCATGACACTTTACCCCTTAATACTTAACTGTGTTTTTCCCAAGAACAAGGACATCTTCCTTCAATAACCATGATACCATTACCATACCCAGGACATTTAACACTGATACAATATTATCATCTAATGTATGGTTTGTAATCAAATTTTTGGGCCCATGTCTTAATTTATCTGTGTGCTCCCAGGGACCAACACAGGTAAGTGTCAGGGAACAAATATGAGAAGAGAGGAAGTGGCTGAGAGATCAAGGGAACAATGAATGAGTGAGCAAGAGTCCAAACAAATATGAGTGCAGGATGAATGAATGAATGAATGAATGAATACAACCATCATTATTATAATCAGCATTATATAGTTAGGTGTTATTATAATGGAAACATACAATACTACATTTCCATTGTTATGCTGCATTATATAATTATAACTTATATTAGTAGATTATATAATAATAAATATAATATGATAAGTTATTGTTAGAACTAATATTTTTAAAAAATTTTTATTTTGGGGGGGGTGAGGCAGGGGGGAGAGAGGGAGAGAGAGAGAGAGAGAGAGAGAGAGAGAGAGAGAATCTCAAGCAGACTCTGCAGTCAGCGCAGAGCCCAACACAGGGCTCGATCTCATGATCCTGAGATCATGACCTGAGCTGAAACCAAGAGTTGGATGCTCAACTGACTGAGCCACCCAGGCGCCCCTAGAGCTAATATTTTTTGACCATTCACTATGCAGCCATGCATTGTTCCAGGCATTTTACATGAATTTCCCTGTTTAATCCTCACGATGGCCCTAAGATACCATTATTTCTACTTTACAGGTAAAGAAATCGAGGCCCAGTGGCCAAGCCAGGACGTGGACCTAGGATACCTTCTTCCTTTCAAGCCCACTGTGAGGGAGTGTATTGTAATGGGGGGAGTCATCCCATGGGGAAAGGGTGGGGCCCGGAGCCAGGTACTCACTGTCCTCGGTGGGCCGAATGTCTACCCGCAGCTGCAGGTAAGGTTTGGAGGCTGTGGTGAAGGCTGTGCTGAGGTCCCAGTCAGACAGGAGTGAGAGGTAAGTTTCCTGCCCCAGCCGATCCCGGCCCAGGTAGCTGATGCCAAAGTTCTTCTTCCTGGACAGAGGAGGTGTGGCAGCTCTCAAGTGCCCCCAGGGCCCTGGAGGCCTCAGGGACAGTTTCCACAAAAAGCCAGGGAAGGCAGAAATGATGCTGAACAACTCTCTGCTATGTGTTGGGTACTGTGCCAAGGATTTCGAGCTGCCTGAGGTCAGATGGTTTACCTCTACTTTGTTACACAAACACAGAAACGGATACACACCTGCTTGTATCTACAGGGCACACTGAAAACTTAAAATGTTGATCCCTTCTAGGGAGGGTGACAGGGTAGTTGAGGGATAGAAGTGGGAAGAAAGCAGCCTTCCTACTGCATAAAAAATAAAGCAAGCTGTGTGTTTGTTATTTTTCACAACAAAAAATGTTTATGCAAAAAAGTCAAATAACAACTAAGAATTTGTTCTTCAGATACACTTGAGCAATTGTGTGATGAAGTATGTTGTGTAACTACTATAACCAGGGAAACGTCCTAAGTAGACATCACTTGTGTACTCTTTGATTTTGTTACTATGTGCATGTATTCCTCCAAAATAACAACCACAACAAAATAACCATCACACCTGTCCCCAAGAGACACCACTTTTCATCCATCAGGTCAGCAAATTTTCCAATGTTTTCTAGTAACCAGTGTTTCTGAGGGAAACAGGCATTTTATATGCTGCTGGGAGATTGTAAATTGGCAAAAACCTGTCTGGAGAGCATTTTGGAAACATCCATTGAAATTTTAAAAAGCATACACCCTTTAACCCAGCAATACCACTGCTAGGAATTTATCCTATGACTAGATTTCCCCAAATATCCCAGGATATGCAAATGTGGCAGTTCACTGTGGGATTATTTGTAATAATGAAACAAACAAAAACAAAAAAGCCAAACAACCACTGTTGAGGTAGGTGGCCCCATGGTCGGTCCCCCAGCATCCCATAACTCACCCATTCAAATCAAACGCTCGGATGAGGATGTGCTGTAATACATCGAGTGAGGTGATCTGGGGGTCGACGGCAAAAGAGCGGAACTCAGGTGACAAAAAGCTCTCACACTTCTGGGGAGAGAAGACACAGGGTGGGCCATCAGGTGCCACATCACCACACTGAAGCAGAGTGAGGGATAGGAGGCAAGGTCAGACAAGTTGTGGGCAGGGGCACATGGAGGTGGGTGTTCTGGGTCATGGTTTTTGCTCTGAGTGAGGGGTAAGACTTGGAGGGTTCTGTGCAGAGGAGGGATGTGATCTGACTTAGCATTTAACAGGATCTTTCTGGCTGCTCTTAGAAGAACAGACTATGGGGGGCAAGGGAGAAAGCAGCAGTCTAGTGAGGAGGAGGCTACTGCAATGGTCCAAGCACCCAATCCTTCTTCTTTGTTCCCCCAACGATGGTTGTCAGGATCACCATGTCCAGTCTGGCCCCCGTTAAATCAATACTCCATGCTGCATCAATTTAGCACATCTATCTACAATACTACCCTGCTTAAATCTCTTCAAAGGCAACCCCAGCGTCCCCAGAAGGTGGGCCTATAGGACGCTGGCCAGCCTCTCTTCAGTCAGCTTTTTTGAACTTTACACTCTGGTACCACCAAACTGCTGGAAGTTACTTTGAACACATCCTGGCTCCAGGACTTTGCTTGTGCTGATCCCCCTGTTTGGAAAGTCCTTCCCACTTTCTTCCAACTGGCTCACCCACAGCTCGGCCATCATCTCTTTTCTGAATTCCCAAACCTCTACCTTAGAGCTTCCTGTATTACCCTGAGGTAATCTGTTTACTTCTTTCCAGAATCTACCTTCTCACCAACACCAGTGCCACCACTCTAGTCCCAGCGACCATGACCACTTGCTGGAGCTATGGCAACAGCTTTCTTAGAATACATGACAAAGGCCCTTCACAATCTGCCCCTCTTTTGCCTCATTGTTTTACCCCCTACCCACTCCTGCCCTTGCTCTCTCACTCCAGCAATGTGGGAACCTAAGGTAACATGCCAAACTCATCCCCACCTCCCAGCCTTTGCCCTTGGTGTTCTCTCTGCTTCCACTCTTCCTCCAAAACGCACAGGGCTGATTCCTTCTGTATTTGGGTCTCTGCTCCTTCAATACCTCTCTAGGGACTTCCCGCTACAACCTTGGCTAAAGTAACTCCCTAGTTCAGAAGCTTTTTCCTTATCTCCTCACAACATTCACCAGTGTCCAAAGCATCTCATTTATTTAGCTGTCTTCCCGACAAGCAGGTCAGCTCATCCTGGGTGAGACTGTAAATCTGCACACAAGTGCAGTCTCAATATACATGTTAATTGACTTCAGCACCTCCTTTTCAGACACCAACAGCCCCCCTCACTCCTTAACTATTTAAGGCCCCTCCTCCAGCCCTATGGCCCCTCCTCTCTACCCATAATCTCCACCTATCCATTCCTTAGGCCCCCTACCCTTCCATCTTCAGTCCCTACATCCTCAGGCCCTGCCCAGCATTTCCAGGTCCAGCCCCCCCCCCCCCCCCCCCGCCGCCAGCTCGTCCTCACCACTATCACTCTGCCCTCAAGCCTCGCCCCTCAGGTTAACACCCCAAATCTCGGGTCCCGCCCTCCAACCTGGGAGAGTCACCGCCTTCCCCTCCCCTGGGCACCCCAGGAGGGCAGGCCAACCAACTGTCAGCCTCACCTTGACTCGGACCCGTACCACCTCTCGCTCCTCCTCCTCAGCCGCCGCCGCCTGAGCTCCCCCACCAGGTGGGGGCGCTCCAGAGCCGGCCAAATCCGAGGATCCAGAGGCCGACGCCATCCCGCCGCCACCCGCCTCAGGGCGACGGTTGACCGTTGCCCCCCACCTCTGTGAGCACTTCACAGTGCGGGCGCCCGCGGCCCCACCTTGCGCCCGGGCGCAGGCGCAGAGGGCGCTGTGCGACCCTGCCCCCCCACTGCCCCTCCCACCCAGCACAGGGTGGAGATGGCCTCTGCGCACGCGCTTAAGATGCTCTTGCCAGGTGTCCCGCCCCCAAAAGCGGTGCATTGTGCCTCACTTCCACCAGTACGCAGGCGTCTACTGAGGTCCCACCTCCCCGAGCCTGCGGTTCGGTTGTCTGGGCAGCATAATTCCCGATTCACCTACGTATTACAATGACGACCTACTCAGGCGAGAGAAGTGGGCGGGGAAAAGAAGCTGCTGTGCGATGACGTCAGGCCCCACGTCCCGCCCCGAGTTGCCTCGTGCCTCTGCTTAACAGATGATGTCATCTATTTCAAAAGCCTGTGGCCCTTGCTTCAAATGAGTCTGCTGAATGGAAAATAATCCTTTTCCACAATCTCTTAAAAATAGTTTCCACTTTGTGAAAATTCATGGAGCTGCACATTTATGACTTTTGCAGTTTCTGTCTGCATATTTCTTTTTTTTTTAAAGATTGTATTTATTTGCGAGAGAGACAGTGCATAAGCCAGGGGAAGGGGCAGAGGAAGAGGGAGAAGCGGACTCCCCACTGAGCAAAGAGCCCTACCGTGGGGCTTGATCCCAGGACCCCGGCATCATGACCTGAATTGAAGGCAGATGCTTAACTGACTGAACCACCCAGGCGCCCCTGCATGATATATTTCAATAAATAACTCACTAAAAAAAGCTATTTTTATGCTCTCTGGAGGTCCTAGCTTTTTTTTTTTTTTTTAAAGATTTTATTTATTTGACAGAGAGAGACACAGCGAGAGAGGGAACACAAGCAGGGGGAGTGGGAGAGGGAGAAGCAGGCCTCCTGCTGAGCAGGGAGCCCGATGTGGGGCTCGAACCCAGGACCCTGGGATCATGACCTGAGCGGAAGGCAGACGCCCAACGACTGAGCCACCCAGGCGCCCCAGGTCCTAGCTTTTTAAGTTTGCCTTCATTTTATTTAATCCTCGCAACACGTTGAGGTCAGTCCTGTTATTAAACAGTGTATGTCGGGCGCCTGGGTGGCTCAGTCGTTAGGCGTCTGCCTTCGGCTCGGGTCGTGGTCCCGGGGTCCTAGGATCGAGTCCCACATCGGGCTCCCTGCTCCGCGGGAGGCCTGCTTCTCCCTCTCCCATTACCCCTGCTTGTGTTCCCTCTCTCGCTGTCAAATAAATAAATCTTAAAAAAAAAAATTTAAACAGTGTATGTCTACTAAATATCAGCTGAATGACTGAACATTTTATAGATTCCTCAAATCACAAAATACATGAAGGCATTCTTCTCACTTCATTGCATACCCATCTGGTTTGGACAAAATACAGACTGCCCTTACAAGTGTAATTTCTAACAAAGGAGTCCTGTAAGATGACTGGACTTGAGTTACTGTTGCAGTGTTGTATGAATGCTACTCTTAACTTTTTAGAGAAGTCTGCAATTCTATTCTGGTATCTTTTTTAAAAAGATTTTATTTATTTGAGAGAGAGATTGATAGAGCACGAGCTGGGGTGGAGGGAGAAGCAGACTCCCTGCTGAACAGGAAGCCCAACACGGGGTTTGATCCCAGGACCCCAGGATCACGATCCCAGCAGACACTTAATCAACTGAGCCACCCAGGTGCCCCTACTCTGGTATCTTTTTAAATAATTTGTTTCCTTGGTATTAATATTAGATAGATGTCAATTTTTTAGAAGGTATAAATAATGGGGAATTTTTTTTTTTTTTTGAAAGCCAGAGAAGAGTTTTTGGCACATTTCTTCGGACCCATGTGCTTGAGTAAACAACACTTCCTATGGCTCTGCTGGATTTTCTGAAGGAAATTAGATATTTGAGAGTCTGCTTCTCATTACAATTAACATAGGGTGGGATGAACAAAACACTAGCCTGGAGTTCAATCCTGATGGCCCTGGAGCCCAGGTTTTAAATGGGGGTATAATGTGGTCAGATGCCTGTCTTGGTTGTGGAGAGGGCCTTGGATGGAAAGACTGCTTATTGGAAGCAAGGAGACAAAAAAGGAGGTCCTTATCATAGTCCTGGGGAGAACTTTCTCTTTCATTTATTTATTCTTCCATTCAACAAATACAAAGTGTATACCAGGTGGTCTACATATATTAATTCATTTAATCTGCATAAAAATCCAATGAGGTAGGTACTCTAATTAGAATTTTACATATGAGAGCACTGAAGGTCAGGGAGAAACATGCTCAAGGTCAAGGGGATAGTAAGTGGCACAGAGAGTAGGTGCAATGGACAGAAGGTGGCTTTGCCTGCGTTGGCTTTAACAGTGAGGCATTTCTCAAAAGCTATACTGGAGGCTTGAGCAGAACCAGGATTTGAACTGAAGTCCTGCTCTGTACAGGTCACCAGGAGCCAGTCTACAGGTATCTGCAGTTTTTTTTCATTCTTTGTCATCTCCTCAAAATTCCTCAAGTACCCATTTGTTTTATGACTCAAGGTCTGTGAGGTTAATGACAGAGAGACTAAGGGAGGAGCGACGGGGGTGGGTCTATAGGGTGAGAGGTATCTGTGAGGTGAATGATGAGAATCTGTGGATACATGATAGGTAGGTGGTCTGCAGGATAGGATGCGGGGTGAGTGATGGAAGATCTGTGGGGTAATTGGGGACCTGTGGGGCATGAGGGGACAAATTCTGCAAGGTGAGTTTAGAGGGGTTTGTAGGGTAAGTAATGACAGCCTATAGGGTAAATAATAGGGGATTTGTGGGGAGACTGAGAGGGTCTGTGTTATACACGATGAGGGGGGTCTATGGGGTGAGTCATGGGATTGTAGGGTGTATGACTAGAGGCCTGTTGGGGTAAGTTATGGGGTATGTGAAGTGAGTGATGGGTCTTGTGTGAGTTTTCTGGGGTCTCTGGGGTGAGTGATGGGGATCTTTAGGGTACTGATGGATGTCTGTGGGGTAAGTGATGTGGGGTCTTTGGAGTAATGGGGGAGTCTGAGGTGAGTGAGGAAAGATCTATGGAGTTATTGATGGGGTGTCTGTGGGGCACCTGATCAGGAGACACGAGTTCTCAGCCTGTCCATATTACAAAAAATGAGAAAGTGTGTTCTGGAGAGAACACCGAGGGTGTGAGTGGACGATCACTTCTTAAGAGAGATAATGGGCATCTCGTGGATCTAATTAGTCATCACGGGACTCTGTGGGGTCAGTGATAGGGGTTCATGAGGTTATAGATTGGAGGTCTAAGTGATGATAATGGGGGGGGTCTATGGCTGAGAGAACAGTGGTCTGTGAAATGAGTGAGTGAGGGAGGGGTTTGTGGGGTCAGTCATAGGGCATCTCTGGGGTTAGTAATTAAAGATCTCTCAGTGTTAGGGTCAAGATCTTTTATTTCCTGATTTTAAAAACTGCCACTATTATGGCCCTTCTAGTTTCTTCTGTACCTTTGTCTCAGTGGCTCCTGGCCGTAGCTCCACACAGCTCCTTTTTTGCCCCTGCCTCTGGCCCTTCTGGTGCTTACCCATTAACCCGAGTTTGACAGATCAATTTGCTTTGTTCCTCCAACCTATGGGACTGGACTCTTCTTCCTGGTGGAGGGTTCCTCATCGTCCAGTGTTCAAGCCCAGCCTACTACTTATTAGTTCAGCTTGCTCTTGGCTATTGTGGTTTTGGTGTCCAGCATGCTCTGGGCATGAGCGAGCTGCTTTACAGAATCGAGCACGAGGATTCCAGGCAGCACCAGCCACAGGCCATTCATGAAGACAAAGTAAAACCAGAAGTAGAGTGGGTGGCCCAGCTCCCCATGCTGGAATCCGTCCCGGTGCTCTGTTAGAAAATAGAGCACATCCCCATAGATTTGACCTGTGGGAGGCAGAAGGGGAAGGGGAAACCCAGTCAGGAGGAAAAGGTATTCCAAGGCATTTTCTAAGTCATCATTCAAGGTCTCAGAGCTCAGGATTCCCAAATTTAGAGAGCTAAGAATTCTGAAATCATATAGCTGAAAATCTGAGGAATTAGAAAAGTGAGAATTCCAGAAATCAGAAGCGGAGAATTTCTCAACTCAGGAGAGTTCCCATCTCCAGAATTTAAGGAAAGCTCAAAATCCTTTAATTCAAGACAGCGCATGATTCCAGAACTAAAGAAAGCTAGCAATGTAAGAACATAAGAGGACTGAATGCCAGATGAAGGGAGCTCAGAATCCTAACCCTGGAGGATCCAGGGGCTTCCCACCACCTCATGTAACCTTCACAGGAGACGTTGTGATGAAGGAGGAGGAGGGGGAAATGAACCTTTCCCACTTGAGAACACAGACTGAGAAGGTCATGGCTGTTCCAGAACCTCAGGGGGATGTCATTCAGCCTGACTCAGCCCTGGATGGGCACAACTGAGCGATGCTCCCTGCAGGGATACCCTGTGTCTGTGGATCCCCCATCAACCCCTCCAGCACCCAGTGTGGGCCCTCTCCTCACCCACAGAGACCACGAGCTGTAAGACAAAGCGGAGGGGCTGCTGGCGGAGAAAGGCGATTACCACCCATAGGCTGAGTGGTCCCCAAAGGCAAGCTGTGATGGTCTCCATGCATATTGTGAAGTTGTCACTCCTGTGGGGGGAGGAAGGGTTGGGGAACACTGGCATCACTGTGCTCTACCCACAGGGCACCCCATGAGTACTCCCTGACTCACCCCCCACCCCAATCAATGGAGGTCTCCCTTGATGGAGGCAAATACTTACAGGATGTATCGGCTGTCTCCTTTGGCATACTCTTTCCCTGAAGAAGGTAAGAGACATACATGAAGAATAAAAGCAAGAAAAGGAACTCGGATGTGCAAGAGTCAAGGGCCCATGTAAGGTGGGCTTCATAACCTCTCCATGCCTCAGTTTCCTCATCTGAGAAGCGGGGTAGCTGTCTGGATTCTAGAGTGAACATATGTATACAAGATAATGTGTGCGGACCTGACATAGAACAATAAGTAATGCTGTGAATGTCTGGTATTCAGTAAATGTGGAATAAAAGAAGGCAAGTGTAGGTGATGGGGTGAGTGAAGTAGCCAATGAGTGAGTGAGTGTGAGAGCGTGAGAGAGAGAGAGAGAGCGTGCACAAGCGAGCGAGCAAGCAAGCACAAAGGTGAACAGATGAGTGAATGAAAAATGAGCAGAGAATTAATAAGAAAAAGACCACTCAATATAAAAACAGACAGGAGACAAGAATAGGTTCTTCATAAAAGAGGATTAAAAAAAAATTTAAAGAATAAAATAAAAGAGGATTCCAAAATGGTCAGTCAACATATGAAACATGCTCAAACTTTCATGAGTTATTAAGAAAAAGCAAATTAAAACCGTAATGAGATATCACTCGCATCCACTACGACTAAAATTGAAGAATCACCTGACCATACCAAGTGGTGGTGAGGATGTGGAAGAACTAGAACTCCCATATACTGCTGGTGGGAAAATAAAATGGTGCAGCCATTTTTAAAAACCGTTTGGCAGTTTTTCATAAAGTTAAACACACACCTACCATTCTTCTCTTCCATATTTACCCAAGAGAAATGAAAGCAGATCTCCACACAGACTTGTGTTAGATCAAAGTTTTATGTAAGAATAGTAAGCATCTGCCTTCGGCTCAGGTCATGATCTCAGGGTCCTGGGATGGAGTCCCACGTCGGGCTCCCTGCTCAGTGAAGAGTCTGCTTCTCCCTCTCCCTCTGCCCTTCCCCCCTGCTCGTGTGCTCGTGCGCATGTGCTCTCTCTCAAATAAATAAAATCTTTGGGAAAAAAAAAGAACAGCAGAAAAATAATTTATTCATGAGGCCAAAAAGGAATATTATTTATAATAGCAAAAGATTGGGGGTGCCTGGGTGGCTCAGTCGGTTGAGCACCTGCCTTTGGCTCAGGTCATGATCCCAGGGGCCTGGGATCACGCCCCGTGTTGGGCTCCCTGCTCAGCGGGGAGTCTGCTTCTCCCTCTCGCTCTGCTTGTTCTCTCTCAAATAAATAAATAAAATCTTGAAGAAAAAAAAAGATTGGAGGGAAATACCCCAAAATACTGGACAAGTCAAATAATTCTGTAACATCCATGCTTTGAAAGCTTTTTATGAACTGATGAGGAGTGACCGCGTTGAAAAAAAGCAAAGTTCAGAGGTGTATATACCATATTACTATTTGTTTGCATAGAAGGGGAAAAAAAAAACCATGATGATGATGACAATAAACAGTTAAGGCATCTACTATCTGCCAACACTGTTCTTAAAGTCTTTTTTTTTTTAAGATTTATTTATTTGAGAGAGAGAGTGTGTGTGCATGAGCAGGAGGGGCAGAGGGAGAGGGAGAGGGAATCTCAAGTGGACTCCAGGCTGAGCTCAGAGCCTGACACAGGGCTCGATCTCATGACCTGAGCCAAAACCAAGAGCCAGATGCTTAACGGACTGTGCCATGCAGGCTCCCCTGCCAACACTGTTGTAAGTGACTTACAGATATTTGGGTATTACCGTTATCCCTCTTTTACAAATAGTAAATTGAGGCTTATCCGTGTAATTTTGTGTAAATAAATCCTGGAAAAAACCATACACAATTATTAACATTGGTTAATAACTACAGAAACTTGGTAGACAGAAGGTAGATTTTCACTGCACACCTCTTTAAATGGTTTGGTTTTTTTTGACCCATATGAATATATATCCAACAAAAAAAGTTGAATACGTTTTTAAAATAAATTAACGTTAGAGTTGGTGGGTGAAATAAACATCTAAGCCAATCCCTGCCCAGAAAATTCCCTCCCACAGCACATCAAAGAACTCAGGACTCACAGAGTTGGGACAAGAAAGCTTGGTCTCCAAGAAGGTCTTCGTGGTAGAGGCTGAACCAGCCCTCAATCACCATGTGAATGAACCCACACATGGCAAACCAGCACAGGGACAGTCGCCGCCAAGTCCCCAGGGGGACGACTGCAGCACGACCTGACAACAGCCACGTGGTCACAACCAAGACCCCAGAGACAGAGAAGAGGCCGGCCAGGAGATGCCAAGTGGGGCAGTCATTAGGCACAAAGTTGTCCAGCCTCAGGTGTCGAGGCCAGTATGGGTGCAAGGGGCTGGCGTTGGTGGTCATGTCTTTGTAGGCTGATGGCTGTGTGTGGATAAGTAGAAAGGAGAGAAAAAAAAAAAAAGAGAGAGAGAAACCTGAGCAAATAGAACGCACAGAATGAGATCATAAAATCAAATCCAAATAATTTATTACCACAAGACATGTAAATGGACTAAAATTATCAGTTAATAGACTGGATTAAAAATAATCTAATTATATGCTGTTTTGAAATCATGACTATAAGGCTGTTTAAGTCCTCCAAGAGTCCTATGATGTGGAAGACACAGGAACCAGGCCAAGTTCTAGCCTTCATTGGTCACAGTCTGGTGGGCAGACACAAGAACCAGACTAGGTCCCAGCTCTCACTGGTCATGCCCGGATAGGGGACACACATGGGCCTGGCGTGGTCCCCACCCTCACGGGTCACAGTCGGCTGGGGGAGACACAGCGACCAGGCTGGGTTCCACTGCAGGGGTCAGGGTCTAGCATCTTTCAACAGAAAGCTATTCCCTCCCCCATAGTCCTGGAAACTGCAGGACAGGAGAGAGAAAACTAATCAGAACTACAACCCTCAGGTTCAGTGTGTGGAAAGCCAGACCCTTCCTGAAATCGTGCATAAGGCCACCGACCTGCGAGAGAAAGAGGAAAGCGGAAGGCTGGGGTCTTGGGCGCAGTTCTAAACAGGAAAACGAGGGTCAAATTCAGAGACCACCAATCAGAACTAGAAGCCTCTGGGACAGCTGCCCAATGAGAAGGCAGATCCTCTGTCGTCCGGACAACCGCGCGGTAGCAGGGGGGTCTCGCGCAGGCGCGTAGGGTGGGCGGTGGGAGTGTGTCTGCGTGGGACGGGGCGGCGCGGGGGCGGGGAGAGGAAGGGTCGAGCGCAGGCGTCGAGGGCCGGCTGTTTAGCAGCTGAGAGCTAGGGGATGGAGCGGCAGGCTGGGCGGAGGACACTCACCCAGCGGCGTGGTCCTGGCGGCCTCGCTCGCAGGCTCCGGGCTCTCTCTAGGCTAGCGCGCTGGCTGCGTAAACTCCTTCGTTCCGATTTATCCCCTCACAGGTTCCTCACCTTACGGAGCTGGCCAATGGAGGGGCTGGGAAGGCGGCCAGTGCCGCTCCTAACCAATAGGAGCTCTCCCTGTGCCGCCGGCCCCGCCCCCATGCGTGGTGCCATTTTCGCTGTTGGTTGAGACCCAGTCAGGAGTTGCGGGAAGGCTGGGACCCGCCAAGGTTGGTGGGCGTTTTGGGGCTGAACCCCGTCAGCAGTGAGTCCGGGCTTCAGTTTCCCTATCCCATTGCCAATCAGTCGTATCGGAAAATTGGGTGTTTATCCTCCATCTGCTGTTAAGTCAGCATTGCTCTGTGTTCGCTCACCTTTGCCCTCGTTTTTTAGGCAGAGCAATGAGTCTCTCGCACTCTCAATACTAATGCCAGAACCGGCAAGGAAACTTAATATGACAGGCAGATCACATCTTGTACACTGTGCCTCTGCCCTCTCCCTGGGCGCTCAACTCCTCAGCGGGCATCTCCACCTCTCCCGACTTGAAGTCAGAAGAACTAGTCAAAACCCAGGCTCCCGGGCGCCTGGGTGGCTCAGTTGGTTAAGCAACTGCCTTCGGCTCAGGTCATGATCCTGGAGTCCCGGGATCGAGTCCCGCATCAGGCTCCCTGCTCAGCAGGGAGTCTGCTTCTCCCTCTGACCCTCCTCCCTCTCATGCTCTCTGTCTCTCATTCTCTCTCTCTCCAATAAATAAATAAAATCTTAAAAAAAAAAAAAAAAAAAAAAACAACACCCAGGCTCCTCAGCCTTGCTGGCCAATTGGCATGGAGACCCTTAGTCTCCCTGTGCCAACTCTAAAGGGCCAACCCGAACTCCCTAACTCTAAGCCAGCGGGCACCCCAGACTGCGCAGTCAAAACCCAGACCTGGGCGCCTGGGTGGCTCAGTCGTTGGGCGTCTGCCTTCGGCTCAGGTCATGATCCCGGGGTCCTGGGATCGGGTCCCGCATTGGGCTCCCTGCTCGGCAGGAAGCCTGCTTCTCCCTCTCCCACTCCCCCTGCTTGTGTTCCCTCTCTTGCTGTCTCTCTCTCTCTGTGTCAAATAAATAAATAAATAAAATCTTAAAAAAAAAAACAAACCCAGACCTATCCCAGACCTTCCTATCCAATTAGAACCCACAATCTGTCTTGTTTTCCCCCTCCCTGTCCTAGTCAGAATAACCAATCAGAAAACCAATCAGTTTCCCAGCCAGCTAGTATCAGGTTCCCCCCCCCCCCCCCCCCCCCCCCCCTCCACATGCAACCATCCCGTGTGTCCTGGCTCCACTCAAATCAGGCTGTGCAGTCCTCGGGCTCATCATCCAACCCTGAACAATAATAAATTAACCATGAACCGAACACGACCTGCTCCCTCTTCAGGATTTCCAGCTTCCAAACCTTTATCCGTGCTGTGCCCATTCCTCACTCAATTCTATTCCCCACTGAGCAGTGAAGAAAGAGCCTTTTGTATCTTTCCTACTTTTATTTGACAATAACAAACTGTATATAAAAAGGGAGAAGGAAGGCGGGGAGGCCCTGGATCTCCCCTTCTCTGCTTCCCCGAGCATCCTCCACCCCAGGCCCCAGCAGGGACCACCCCCTTCCCGCCTCGTGGTGGAGTGGGGATCGACAGGCATGGAAATTGTGTGTGTGTGTGTGTGTGTGTGTGTGTGTAGGGGTGTCAGGGGGTCAAGGATGGAGAGGGGTCAAGAATTAGAGATAGGGCCTTCCCTCATCCCCCATCAGAGCTGGCACCCTGAGGAGGGGTCTTGAGGGAGCTATGAGGGTCCACAGATGTGCCTCAGCCTATGAGACGATAGAAGATCCAACATCCAAAAGTGACCCAGTGACTGGCCCAGCTGAGCTCTGACCACTTGTGGACAGTGTATGCCATGCCGTAGCCCTGTGGGAGAGAAAGAGGTGACAGTCCCACTTGGCAAGAAAAAAGGTCTCAGGAAAACCCATCCTTTGTTCCAGGACATTTCTGTGACTCCATGGTAACCCTAGGTGAGGCCCCAGAGAAGAGACTGGGTACATATAAAAGGTAAGCAGATTCCGGTGTGTGTGTGTGTGTTTTTTTTTCTTTCATGTTTTCTTCTTTAAATATTATTTTAAAAACAAGGCAATTCCATCCTCTGCCCCGTACTCTCCCTAATACAGAAGGAGCTCCTAGAAAGCGATTTTTCAAAAAGAAAAAAAAACTGGCAAAGGAGGGGAGTACGCCATTCTCACTAAGGAAAAACCCCACTGGCTCTTAAATATATGAAAAGATACTCAGCTTCACTCATAATCTTCCTCCTCTCAAACCAGCAAACCAATCCAGGAAGTCTGAGAGGCACTCTGTTGGTAGGGCGACAGATATGGTCACACACGGTTGGTGGGGGAGGCAAAAAAGAAACTTTTTCATTGTAACTATAGAGGCTAGATCCTATAGTTCCTGTCTGCACCTGTGTGAATCCACATGGGTACGAGGGTATTATTACTTGCTGCAGCACCATTTGCAATAGGAAAGGGCTGGAAATCGCCTGGGTGTTCACTGATAAGGGACAAACTACACTGTGTCATATTGTCATATCCTCGCAATGGAAAACGAATGAGGACATTCCATGTACTTATGTGGAAGATTTTCAAGAACTATTATGTGAAAACAGCGACATGCAGAACAGTTTCATTCATGAGTTATTTTAGGGTAAAACCTGGGGTAAGGGAGGGAATTAAAATATATTATAAATATACTGTTGCACTTATATTTTAGAAGGATATTTTAATAAAATGATTAAAAGTAGTTACCTGTAAGAGGGGAGGAAGTAGACAGTAGGAGCAAGACTTTTCCCTGAACATCTTGAATACTGTTTTGTTTTTGAACCTTGTGATATATGCATTAGCTATTTTTAAATGTTTTAATAAAAATAAAACAAAACCCAGATTTTGCACACTCAACCTGAATGAAGATTAAAAATTGTTTTTAATGACAAAATAGAAAATAAAAGTTTTATTTTCAATTAAAAATTAAAAATTCAACTAAGAGAGAAGCAAAACCTGGATCCTGCAAGAGCCATATGAAGAAACAGTATTTTTAAAATCGTCTTTCATTTAAAAAGGAGTAAAATCTGGAATGTGCATACTCCACATGAATAAAAATAGTACATATATTTTAATGTGCATTTTTAAAGCAGAATCCAGAGTTTGCACATTCAACCTGAGTAAAAATACTTCCTTAATCAAATAAGAAAGAAACCTTGCAAATTCTACCTAAACAAAAATATGATGAAATAATTAATATTTTGAAAAGTAAAACCTGGGGACACCTGGGTGGCTCAGTTGGTTAAGAGGCTGCCTTCGGCTCAGGTCATGATCCTGGGGTCCTAGGATCAAGCCCCTGCGTTGGGGTCCTTGCTCAGCAGGGACCCTGCTTCTCCCTCTCCCTCTGCCCCTCCCTCTGCTCCCATTTTCTCTCTCTCTCTCTCTCTCTCAAATAAATAGAATCTTAAAAAAAAGGTAAAACCTGGATTTTGCACACCATCTCCATAAAATAAATTTTATAAGTAAAATAAACATAGTTTGCACGCTTCACCCTAATAAAAGCCCCTACAGGACAAATCAACCAGAAGGACCCTGGGAAAGAAGGAGCGAGGAGCACTAGCTTTGCAAGCTAGATGGACACGTGACACCAGGTCCTCAATGCCTCAGCCTCTTCACCTTTGTTCTCATGGTTCCCATGGGCAGGTAGCACATCCCTAAGTAACCTCCAGCCCAGGGCCCCACCTCACCTGCTCCTCTGTGGTGTCATCCACATCGACATCAAACAGGGAGCCCAGGTAGGCCAGGTGGAAGATGGCCAGGGCCCCAAAGAGCAGGTTTAAGGCTCGCACCCCCAGGCCCTGTGGGGGACAGATGGATATGCTTGGCAGCTGGATCTACTCACTGTCCCCCAGCCCCACCTGGGCAGGGGAGCCCAGGGAGACGCACAAGGCCCAGTGGGTCCCAGGAATGAGGATGTCCAGGGCACAGGGCACCCCCTGGGGTAGGAAAAAGATGGTTTGGAACTTCCTATGGGAGCTCCAGAGGTATCCAAGGATGAGGGTACTGTTAGCCTGAGGGCATCCAGGGGGAGATGCGACTGCTCAGGCAGAAGAGGAAGAATGGAGGGGCTTGAGCTGGGGGCTTATGGTGATAAACGTCGGTTGCCGGGTGGGAGGCAAACCTGAGGTTGTCCATATTATTGCAAACAATGAAAAAACAAACCGAAACAAATTCCCACCATGACCTACGAGACCCACCACTCTACCCCTTCGCTTGCTCTGCTCAAGCCACACTGGCCTCCTTGTTGTCCCTCAAATATTCCAGCCTCTCTCCCATGTCAGAGCTTTTACACCCATTGTTCTCGCTTTGCCTGGAATGCTTCTCTTCCTCATCTCCTTCAGTTAAAGAACTCAAAAGTCACTTCCCTATTTAAAATTGAAAACACTCACCCCCTCCATACTTCCCTTCCCCTTTCCCTCATGTCTTTTCTCCTTGGCATTCATCACAATCTAAGAAACTATTATACTTTACTGACTTTAAACATTTACTGTCTCATCTGTTAAAATGGTTGTCCCATAGGGCTGGGACTTTAGTCTTTTTTGTTCACCACTGTGTCTCCAGTGCCTAGAACAGTGCCTGATGTCAGCAGGTGCTCAATAAATGTTCACGGGGGGGGAGGGGCAGACGGATGCCAGGTGTGTATACAGCAGGGGCTTGATAAATGTTTGTGAGAGAAATGGATGCCAGTGAGTAGAAGTGAGGTTCTGGGGATTGCTCAGGCACCAGAAGAGGAAGCTGGGCACCCTGAGACAGATACAAGATGGAGACGGAAGTAACGTTTTTGAGGGGGAGTGTTGGGCATGAGGTTGCCCGGGCTGAACCCTCACCAAGCGATGCTGGTGCGAACAGTTTGGTGGGCACCGTTTCGACAAGACGCAGGCACTGAGGATCCGAGCCAGGCGCTTCCGGAGGACTGGGGCGGATGCCGGGAGGTAATGGGGGGGGGGTCAGGTTAGCCTCAGGGGACAGTGGTTCTAGCCCTGCCCCCACCTTCCGTCCCATCTGCTGGGCTGGGCTCGACACTCACCGTGTTCCACGTAAGTGATAAACGCCAGGGACAGCAGCACCGCGGCCAGATGGAAGCTGAAGCCCTGGAGGGCCCAGGGGGCAGTGAGGTGAGTAAGGAGGAGGCCCTGCCCCCACCCCCCGCCCAGCTCTCTCTCCCCACCCCACAGCCCGCTCTGCCCTGCTCACGTGCAGGAGGGCACTGGCCGCATAGGTGACCAGCACCGCTGAGAAGGTCCCCAGGCGGAGAGCATTCTTGAAAACATCTGGAAGGGGGAGATGCGGGTCAAGAGTCTCCTGGGATCCCCTCTGCCCTTCCCCGGGGGGCCAGAGGGCAAGGCGAGGAACCCGCAACCTGTTGGAGCCCCCAGGATAAAATCTTTATAATGGCCCCAAACGTCCCATGTCCAAAACTTAGCTCCTGATCTTCCCTCCCCACCTGCTCCTCCCATAGCGCCCCCAAGTTCAGCCAATGTCCAAGAGACTCGTCCAGGTCCTCAGGGCAAAATCCTAGAATCACCCTCGCTCTGCCCCCCCCCCCCCATATTCCACACGCCAACTCCCACCACACCCTGTCAGTTCTACCTTCAGAACGTATCCAGAATCTGCCCTCTCTTCTCCACATCCCCTGCCACCACCACCGTAGCTTGCTTGGACTACTGCCATGGCCTCCTTACAGCTTCCACCCTGTCTGCTCTCACAGCAGCCAGAAGGCCCTGTTACAACCCGAGTCAGCCCTCAGCGCCACCCCCCCCACCCCCGCTCACACCCTTGCTGTGCCTCCATTTCTCAGAGAAAAAGCCCCAATCCTCACCGTGGCCAGTGAAGCCTTCCAGGCCCCTGTCACCTCTCTGCCCTCCCCTCCTGCCATTGATCCCCCCGCTCACTCTGCTCCCACTGCACCGGTCTCCTCCCTGTTCCTCAGACACATGCCCAGTATGCTGCCTCAGGGCCTTTGCACTGGCTGTTCCCTCCATCTGCTCCCCTCCTGCCCCACACATCAGCATTGCTTGTTCTTTCACCTTGCTCAGGTCTTTGCTCAAATGTCACCTCCTCAGTAGGACTTGCTCTGGCTAATTTATTTAAAATTGCAACACTCCCTGCCCCCACTCCTGCCAACACTCCCAGATCATCTTTACCTGCTTCATTTTTTTTTTTTTACCATAGCACCTGTCACTACTTGAACTATTACGTATTTTTTTTTTCTCTGTCTGCTCTCCCCACGAAAATGCCAACTCCACAGGGGCCAGGGACTTTGGTTTTTTTTTTTTTTCTCGTCCCTGCAGTATCTTCAGTGCCTAGTACACAATAGGTTCTCAGTAAATGTTTGTTATATGAATGGAAAAGGGCCTGGGTTGAGGACTCCCAGCTCTCTTGGAGTGGTGACTTGGTGACTCACAGTTATTTAGCCAATAAGACATGGGCAGGTTCCAGCTTGTGACAACTTCTACCATGGACCGGGGCAGCTCCACGTTCAGTGGCTTGGACACCGTCAGGTCCCTATAGGCAAAAGAGACCTGCAAATTCATTTGGGGTCTCAACCCATCCATCTAACCTCCATACTTTCGTCTTGGAGGTTCCCTCCCCCAGGACTCCCTCCCCCCTCCCTGCAGCTCCTCTAGGCAGCACCCTGTGGGAGGGGGGGCCCCCCCAGCCCTCCCCACCATTCCAGGTGATCCTTCTCCTCGGTGAAGCCGGCCCCTGCCAACGTGGCCGTGGCCTCGGACAGAAAGCCCACAAAATAGTTGCTGAAGTGGAAGGAGACAGCACTCTCGTAGGCTCGCAGCCACCTGGGGAGAAAGTAGGGGGGGAGAGAGGGATCACTCCTAGGCCCCCGGCATGACACCCCGCCACGTGTCAGCATCCCCAGCCCCACTCTGCAGACTCACCTTACCATGGTGCCCCTAGGGCCCCCAGGGTTCAGGAAGGCAGCAGAGAAGAAAGGAAAGAGAGTCAGAGAGGACCTGGAGGCTGGCTGGAGTTGTTTGTAGACAAGACAGAAACATGGCGGCAAAAGATAGTCACACGCATACGTACGCCCCAAACAGAAGTGTGAGCCGCCCTACCGTATGACCCGGTCCTGTAGCCTCACGTGGCCAGACATCCAGACCCAGCCACCGTCAGAGGCCCGACCTCACCATGCCACACACCGACACAGCCACGGGGCCGGGCACAAACGCTCTCAGACTCCCAGCCTCGCAGCTCTGCAGTCTGACCCAGTGACCGGAAGATACCCCGGAGTCCTTTACTCCGGCACAGACACCACCAAGCACCCTGCTTTGCACACGTACACAGTGCTACGCTCAATCCAGTCATCCTGTCAGCTGAACAATCAGACATGGTGAAAAAGAGACCGCGTCTCGGAAAAAGTGTAGGTTCTGGAATCGGGCCTGGGAATAATGTCCGGCTGCTTAGCTGGGTGACACCAGGCAAGTCCCTCCACCCTTTGGGAGCTTCATTCAGCATCAGCCACCATCAGCGGCCAGTGAGTGGGGCACTGGGTCATACAATCAAACAGCCGGATGAAATCCTACAGTCGCACCAGAGGTGGATGGTCGGTCCCACAGACAGGCACAGACACACGGTCGGTCATGAGCCCTCAGCCAGACAGCACCAGATGGCCAGAGAAGGCAGACTCACAGGCGGAATCCATCACAGACAGACACACAACAGACCCATTCCCAGTCAGAGTTATGGACGACCCCGCTTTATCTTATCCAGGGACAGGCACACATCCCATCATCGACGATGGCACAGCGAGACAGCCGGAACACCAGTCCCACGTGGAGGGTGAGTGGCTGACAGGCAAACAACCCATATACACCCCCAGCCAGCGTCACAGGCAGGTTGGCGTCACCCACCAATACATACTTGTCACTCCCCATTGTCGTCACATAATTTATTCCTAGCCATGGACTAGATGGACAGCCAGGCACAGTTATGTGTTGGAGTGTCAGTCATATAGAGTCACAGAGCCAATCGTGGTCAAACAACAGCCATAGACACTCAAGTCTCTGTCTAGTTGTGGGACAGATGGTCGGCCAGTCTCGGACTTACAGAACAAACCGGCCACAGACTGCGACCCCCCCAACCCCCAGTCAGCCCCACTCGCCCTTAGCACCTGCCTTCATTTACCTGGCTTTGCGTTTCTTGCTGTAGTAACAGAAGACAGATAGAAGGATTAAGAGACAGACTCAGAGCCGGGGAGACCCCAAGTCCCTACCCAACCCCCTCACTGTTGGGCAGAGGCCTCAAAGGCTGTGCTCACTTGCGAAGGAGGCGGTCACCATCAAGGGGGATGAAGTATGGGAAGAGGTAGGGGCCCACACAGGTGGACAGCACAAGGCACAGCAGGGCCAGCGCCAGGCTCCGGGCCACCTTCTGCAGCCATTGGCGGCTCTGTGGGGATCAAGACTCCATGAACACTGTCCCACGGTGGCTCCCACAGTTCCTGCCCACCTGTCCACCCAGGACCTCACCAGCGGGCGGCCTTGGACAGCCTGTAGGTAGCTGTGGAAGGATATCCAGGGCCCAAAGACGATGGTGCCCACGAAGTAGAGGTAGCCCATGAACTCCATGGGCGAGGGCACGGCACCCACCTCGCCCCGGTCCAGGTCGAAGCCCAGAGACACCGCCTTCATGGCCACGATCATCTGGGCCCCTATGTGTGGCGCCCATGGTCAAGTGGACAGGCAAAGAGCAGGTCCGCGTTGGGGAATGGGGAGCACCGGGTGAGAGGTGGTAGGAAAAGAGGAGGTCAAGTGTGAACAGGTGGGCACGGTGTCAGACAGGCAGGTGAGCAGGTGGGCCCAGGACCAGCAGACGCCCTGACTCAAGTGTCAGGCGCGTGCGTACATGAGATAGGACAGATGGACGGCGGGGAGGGGGGGAGGCATGGGAGAGACACAGATGTAAGGGGAATCTGAGGCCCGCATGTCCACTGGGGCGGGTGGATGAGGGAGAAAAGCGGGGAAGGACAGACAGGGTTGGGGGAATCAGGAGCTGTGGAGTGGGGCAGGACGACCAGGGCAGGTGAGAGGGCCAGGGCTGCCTACCTCGCATCTTGTGCCATGTCACAGTGTCCACCATGTGCATCTCACTACGGAAAAAAGGTGGTCTTGGCTCCATGACTCCCACAGTCTCAGAGACCACAAAGTGGGGGAAACCACGGTGCAGAGAAGGCTATATATTCCGCCCGCTCCCGTCCCGCACAATCTCCTGGAGGAATAATTCTCCAGGACTGCCTCCTGCAGGGGGAGCCCAAGCCCAGCCTGTCCAGTACCGGAGCCTTCAGAAAGCACCAGTCTCCCAGATTGCCCCCCCATCCCCTATGCCCTCCTTGTCCTGGACAGCCTCACGGAGGAGTGGCCTGGGGGCCCCGCTGGCCCCTTGGCCGAAGGCGCGGGGAGGAGGACTCGCGCCCATACCCCATGAGTAGGTAGATGAGGATGGTGACCGAGAGGAAGACGCCGCGATGGGAGGAATGTCGGCAGAGGAACAGCACGAGGTAGCACAGGAGGCTGAGCAGCACGACCCAAACCATGTGCAGCTGGAAGAAGTGGTAGAGGCTGAAGAACCCACCTGCCACGGTGCTTGCATGCTTCAGGTAGGATGGCAACCCTTCGGGGGCGAGAGAGAGAGAGAGAGAGAAAGAGAACAGGAAAGGGAAGTTGGGTGGGCTGGGAGGAAGGGAGGGCAAGTGGGCAGAGGGCAGAAGAGAGGCTGGAACGTTCGGTGAGATTGCAGGGGGGCCCCTGAAGCGAGTGAGTTTGAGAGGGGAGCCGGAGAGGTGGCAGGGCTTGGGTTTAAAGGAAAGGAACATCTATAAAGGACATTTTGGGAACCCTGGGGGAAATGTGAATATCAACTTCTGTTGGATAATTATTATTGCACCCAGATTACATTTCTTGAGACGTGAGGGTGGAGGGTGTGCTTGTTGGGGGAAGATGTCCTTGTTCTTGGGGGGCGCACACACTGAAGGGTTTGGGGTGAAGTGTCAGCACGTTCTTCACAAGATTTAGGAAGATGATAGGTAGATTGATATATAGATAGAGCTAACGTGTCAAGATGTTGACAGTTGGAGAATCTGGTAATGCATATATCGGTGCTCATAACATTATTCTCTCAGCTTAACTTTTCAGTAACTTCGAAATATTTCAAAATGATGAACCTGGGGAAAAAAACATCCATTTAAAATAAAAGAAAAAAAGGGGGGGGCGCCTGGCTGGCTCAGTCAGGGGAGCGTGCAACTCTTTTTTTTTTTTTTTAAAGATTTTATTTATTTATTTGAGAGAGAGAATGGGAGAGAGAGAGAGCACAAGAGGGGGGAGCGGGAGAGGGAGAAGCAGACTCCCCGCTGAGCAGGGAGCCCGATGCGGGACTCGATCCCGGGACTCCAGGACCATGACCTGAGCCGAAGGCAGTCGCTTAACCAACTGAGCCACCCAGGCGCCCAGGAGCGTGCAACTCTTGATCTTGGGTCATGAGTTTTAGCCAAACCTTGGGTGAAGAGATTACTTAAAAAAAATAATAATAATAAACTTGAAAAAAAAAGAAAAGAAAAAGAAAGTAATAGAAGCTTTGAATCTCAGATTTCTAAAATTCTCAGCATCCTATGGGAAATTTGGGAACTTGGAATCTTATCGTTTGGATATAGGCTTGCCACGATTGTGGAAACATTCCAGAATCCTACAATCCAGAAATCTCATCATGCCCGGAGTCTCGAAATCCAGAATGCCAGCATTTTGGAAGGCTAGGATGTGAGAATTTCAATTTGTCAAAATGCCCAAACCCTGTAACATGGTACTTTGGGATTCTATAGCTGACGTCAGCATCCCAGAATCTTGTAACCTTGGGATGGAGACATTTCAGGATCCCAAGATCCAAGAAGCTCAGCTTTCTAGAATCCCAGAACCCAGGTGTACTGAAAGACATGACTTGCCATGGCAGGACGTGGCTTGGTGTGGTGTGGCATGGGGTGGCTGGGCATAGCGGGACGTGGTGTAATGGAATGGCACTTGGGCTGGTGGGATGTGGTGGGCTAGACACGTTGGCGTCCGGCTTGGCATGGCAAGATATAGCAGGATAAAATGTGGCTTGGGATGGATGAAATGTGGTAGGTGTGATATGGCCTCGTGTGGCGGCACCTGGTGCGGCAAGCACTTACCAAGCCTCCAGAGGAGGCGGCAGGCGAGGCAGATGGCAAGGAGCAGCCAGATCTGGTCAAGGCCCTGCTGGGCAGTAGGCAGGAGACAGCCCTGCAGCAGTTGCTGGAAAAATTCCTGGCGGCTGAAAGTGGCCATTGCGGACCCCCACGGATGGATGGACAGATGGACAGACCTGTCAAAGTGGGGACAGAGGGAGCCAGGATGTCCATGGGGCAGACCATGCTCAAGGGATGGACTTGAACACTCAGATTTCAGTTTGGGGCTGTCCATGTGGAGTCGTGGTCCTGGGGGGCTGGGGGAGGGTGTGAACGTCAGGTACATCAGACTGAGCCACCAACTGTGTGTGTGAATGGGCGTCCTGGGTGCACACACACACAGCCCATGACCTGTGGTGAATGAAGGACCCGTGTCTCTCGTATGCTGTGAACAGTCCGGGTCCGATGTAATTGAACGGTGTACATTCTAGGCCCACATATCAAATGCGGGGGCCCCCCTGGTTTCCAAGGTAGAGTCACTGTGTGTGGAGGGCAGAGAGGGAGATCCTGTGACACTTGGGGGCCGTGTGCATCTCTTCTTCTACGGATGTGGGGGGTGTCCTGTATCCCCCGCGCGCCCCATCTCACCCCCACCTGGCCTCTTGCAGCCGCCAACAAAGCTCTGCCCAAGCCCCGGAGCTGCAGGGAGGTGAAGTTGGCACTAGGGGATGTAGCAATTGGAGCAGTGGGAAAGGTGATGGAGAGGGGGCCCCAGGACACGCGCTGCAGACCCGCGCGGGGAGGCCGGCTCAGGATGGGAGCCGGGCAGCCGCACGCGGACTGCTGGCGACTTACCTGGCAGGAAGGAAGCCGCGGTCCTGGGGGCCGGGGACGCACCGCCGCCACCGTCGCCGCCTCCTCCGGGCAGCCTCCCCCGCAGGCCGCAAGGCCGGGACCAGCTGCGGCTCCCTGGGCGGCGCGGAGAGCGGGCCCTTTAAATCCCGGGGAGGCCCGGCCGGCCAGCTCGGCCAATGAGAGGGCAGGAGAGGGGCGGGGACGGAGGAGGAGGGGAGCCGGAGGAGCGAGGGAAGGAGGAGCGGGAGGTTGAGAGGAGCGGGGCGCAGGAGGACGTCGGCGCGCGGAACGTTTGCGCCCGCACCTATCCGGCCTCTTGGGGCCGTTCCAGCCCCTTGAGGGTTCGCGCCGGGAGGTCTTCTGGCGGCCCGGGAACAAACTTTCCAGGCGTCAGATTCCTAATCCTTGAAGAAGCTGAGACGGGAGAGATGGGGGAGGGAGAAGGAAAGCCCGCTCCCGCGACCCGGCCAGACTGCCCACCCGCGCAAGTCTTCTGGCCACTTTTGTCCCCCCCCCCCCCATTTCCCAGATGGGAAAATAAATCGAGATCGCTCCTTCCCCATCCAGTGAGGGAACTAAAGGAATCTCCAGCCCTACCCACCCGCAGAGACGGGCCAGAAGCGTAATCACTGTGTCACCTAGGAGCACGAATTAGGCGCCTGTGCTTCCCCTAGGGATTCCTCGTGAGCACTTGGCTTGTCGTTGAGAACTGATACGCCTGCATAACTCCCTACTGGACTCACTCCTGCCCTGAGGGTGACCCCAGCAACTAGTAGTGAGTGTTCGCTGTGAACTAGGAGGCTAGCACAGAGCATCAATCCGGGAGCATGTTTAAAAAGCGCTTAACAGTTCCCCTCAACAATGATTTCTTGTGGGTTTCTTCTGCACCGACACTGAGGATTTATGCTGCACCTGGTGTCTACCTCCCTTACCCTGCAGTGTCTGACACTCCACTCTGTCCCTAGGCTGATGAAGGGTTTATTATTACAAAGGGGGGCATTTATTGGGCACATACTGCATGTTTAGCAGGAGTTGGAAGAGAGAAGGAAGCCCAGGTCAAGCTGGACCCCACCGTGACCTGAGGGACTAAGGAAAACAGGGTCTAATCAGATTGATAAAACACCGGGCTTCAGTGTCCCTTTCTGTTAAACAGGAGTGGGATTACCTCTTCTTTGCTTGGAAATACCGATGGCAGTTGAAGAGAATGGATGCTTCAACTCCTTAAAAGATGTTAACATAGGGGCGCCTGGGTGGCTCAGTTGGTTAAGCGTCTGCCTTAGGCTCAAGTCATGATCCCAGGGTCCTGGAATCGAGTCCTGGGATCAAGCCCCACGTGGGGCTCCCTGCTCAGCGGAGAGCCTGCTTCTCCCTCTGCTGCTCCCTCTGCTTGTTTTCTCTCTCTCTCTGTCAAATACATAAATAAAATCTTTAAAAAATAAAAATAAAAAATGTTAACATAAAGTTAAATAGGCATTTAACTCATAAAATTAATATTCATATATTATAAGTGAAAAATATTTAACACAGTAAGAATATATATATATATACACATATGTATAATGAATGATTACATGGTCCAGACACAAACACTAATTCCTTTCCTTAACAGCAGAATACAGACCATACATTTTTTGAATTATCATTTTAATTTTTTCCTCAGTTTTCAAACATACTCAAGTAGAGTCAAGAGTGACCGGCACCATATGCCAGAAATATTTCCCTTAGTTGTAAGACCTAGCATTTAAACTGGAAGATCCTCACTATGGATGCCCCTGAGCTTCACAGACTTAATTGTTTCCATCTAGTCTTTTGATGTGTGTGACAAAGAACTAGTATCTAGACTCTAGGACATCTAAAGGACGTCTACAAATCAATAAGAGAAAAACAAACAACACACTAGAAAATGGAATGTGGACACGAGTAGGTAATTCAGAGCAGAAGACACCTGAAATGACCAACATGTATAGTATATGAAAAAATAACCCGATCTCTTTAGTTGTCAGTGAAATGCAAAATTAAAATGACAATTAGGGGTGCCTGGGTGGCTCAGTCGGTTAAGTGTCTGCCTTCTGCTCAAGTCATGATCCCAGGGTCCTGGGATCAAGCCCTGCATCGGGCTCCCTGCTCAGCGGGGAGCCTGCTTCTCCCTCTCCCATTCCCCCTGCTTGTGCTCTCTCTCTGTCAAATAAATAAATAAAATCTTAAAAAAATTAAAACAACAGTTAGATTCCATTTCGCATCTACTGGATTGGTGTTTCATATTTTTATCACTGGAGCTTAGTAAAGGGTGGGGTTATCTGCCAAATCTTTTAGCCTTTGTGGTCATTCCAGATTATGGTTCCTGAGGCATTTTAAATGGTCTCCCGGTAATTAAAGAGATGCAAATTAAGACAAATGAGATCCCATTTTTCACTTATTAGATTGGCAAAAAATGCAAGTCTCATAATAATAACAACATCTCTCTCTCTTTCTTTCTGTCTCTGCCTCTATATCTCTATCATCTCTATCTATATTTTTTCTAAACTATTTTTATATATATTTTTAAGATTTCATTTATTTATTTGTCAGTGAGAGAGAGAGAGAGAGCACGCACAAGCAGGGGGAGCGGCAGGCAGAGAGAGAAGCAGGCTTCCCGCTGACCAACAAGCCCAATGCGGGGCTCGATCCCAGGACCCCGAGATCACGACCTGAGCCGAAGGCAGACATTTAACTGAGCCACCCAGGCTTCCCTTCTCTAAACTATTTGATAGTAGTTGCAAGCGTGATACCCTTTCAACTGAATACTTTAATATGAATTTACTAAGAACAAGGACATTTTCTTCCGTTCCTACCAGCGAAGTAGGAATGTTCCAATTTATCCACATCCTTACCAACACTTTGTTATTTGACTTTTTGATTATAGCCATCCTAGTGAGTGTGTCAATAATGTTCTTTTTTTTTTAAATGAAGTATAGTCGACATACAATGTTACGGTTAATCTCAGGTGTACACACAGTGATTTGACTATTCTATAAGTGTAGTTATCATCCGTCACCATGCAATGTTATTACAATACTATTTACTATATCCCCTATGCTGTACCTTTCATCCCTGTGACTTATTTATTTTATAACTGGAAGTTTGTACCTCTTAATTTCCCTCACCTATTTCACCCGTATCCTTTTATAGTTAAAGGAAATCCTAGGTCACAAGATACATTCTGTTATCTGGTCTTTTTAATCTCTTTCAATCTGGAACAATGTCTCGGTCTTCTCTTAACTTGCATGATCTTAATGTTTTTGAAGAGCACAGGGCAGTTCTTTGGAAGAATGTCCTTCAATTTGGGTTTATCTGATGTTTCCTCAGGATTTGATTTGCATTATGCATTTTTGGCAGGAATTCCACAGAAGTGACTGTGTTCTTTTCCGCGTATCCGGAAGCTCAAAGTACTGGTTAATTGCAAAATTGTTGGTGTTAGCTTTGATCATTTGATTAAGGTGGTGCCTTCCAGGTTTCTCCATTGTAAAAGCACTATTTCCCCTTTGTAATTAAATGAGTATCTTGTGGGGCGCCTGGCTGGCTCAGTTCGTTAAGCGTCTGCCTTTGGCTCAGGTCCTGATCTCAGGGTCCTGGGATCGAGTCCCGCGTCGGGCTCCCTGCTCAGCAGGAAGCCTGCTTCTCCCTCTCCCTCTGCTGCTCGCCCTGCTTATACTCTCCCGCTCACACTCTCTGTCTCTCAAATAAATAAATAAAATCTTAAAAAAATATAAATGAGTATCTTGTATGAAAGACCTAAACGTGAGACAGGAATCCATCAAAATCCTAGAGGAGAACACAGGCAGCAACCTCTGGGACCTCGGCTGCAGCAACTTCTTGCTAGACGCGTCTCCAAAGGCCGGGGAAACAAAGGCAAAAATGAACTACTGGGACTTCACCAAGATAAAAAGCTTTTGCAAAGGAAACAGCCAACAAAACCAAAAGACGACCGACAGAATGGGAGAAGATATTTGCAAATGTCTTATCAGATAAAGGGCCAGTATCCAAAATCTATAAGGAACTTATCAAACTCAACACCCAAAAAACAAATAATCCAATCAAGACATGGGCAGAAGACACGAACAGACATTTCTGCAAAGAAGACATACAAATGGCCAACAGACACATGAAAAAATGCTCGGCATCAGGGAAATACAAATCAAAACCACAATGAGATACCACCTCACACCGGTCAGAATGGCTAAAATTACCAAGTCGGGAAACAACAGATGTTGGTGAGGATGCAGAGAAAGGCGAACCCTCTTACACTTTTGGTGGGAACACAAGCTGGTGCACCCACTCTGGAAAACAGTATGGAGGTTCCTCAAAAACTTAAGAACAGAGCTACCCTATGACCCAGCAATTGCAATACTAGGTATTTACCCCAAAGATATAAACATAGTGATCTGAAGGGGCACCTGCACCCCAGTGTTTATAGCAGCAATGTCCACAATAGCCAAACTATGGAAAGAGCCCAGATGTCCACTGACAGATGAATGGATAAAAAAGATGTGGGAGTGCCTGGGTGGTTCAGTTGGTTAAGTGGCTGCCTTTGGCTCAGGTCATGATCTCAGGGTCCTGGGATAAAGCCCTGCATCAGGTTCCCTGCTCAGGGGGAGTCTGCTTCTCCCTCTCCCTCTCCCCCCAGCTTTGCGCTCTCTCTCTCTCTCTCTCAAATAAATGAATAAAATCTTAAAAAAAAAAAGATGTGGTACACACACACACACACACACACACACGCACACAATGGACTATTAGTCAGCCATCAAAAAATAAAATCTTGCCATTTGCAACAACATGGATGGAACTAGAGGGTATTATGCTAAGTGAAATAGTCAGACAAAGACAAATATCATATGATTTCACTCATATGTAGAATTTAAGTAACAAAACAGAGAGGGGAGCCTGGGTGGCTTAGTCGGTTAAGCATCTGCCTTCGATTCAGGTCCTGATCCCAGGGTCCTGGGATCGAGCTGCACATCGGGCTCCCTGCTGAGCAGGGAGTCTGCTTCTCCCCCTCTCTCTGCCTCTCTCCCAGCTTGTACTCTCTCTCTCAAATAAATAAATAAAATCTTTAAAAAAAAAAAAAGAAACAAAACAGGATCATAGGGGAAGGGAGGGGAAAATAAAGCAAGACGAAATCAGAGAGGGAGACAAACTACAAGAGACTCTTAACTCTAGAAAACAAACTGAGGGTTGCTGGAGGGGAGGGGGTTGGGGGGATGAGGTAACTGGGTGATGGACATTAAGGAGGGCATGGGATGTAATGAGCACTGGGTGTTTTATATAAGACTGATGGATCACTGAACTCTATCTCTGAAACTAATAATACACTACATGTTAATTTATTTTTTAAATTTATTTTTTATTTTTTTAAAATATTTTATTTATTTACTTGACAGAGAGAGACACAGTGAGAGAGGGAACACAAGCAGGGGGATTGGGAGAGGGAGAAGCAGGCTTCCCGCAGAGCAGGGAGCCCGATGCCTGGCTCGATCCCAGGACCCTGGGATCATGACCTGAGCAGAAGGCAGATGCTTAATGACTGAGCCACCCAGGCACCCCTAAATTTGTTTATTTTTTAAAGATTTATTTATTTATTTATTTATAAGAGAGAGAGAGAGAGAGAGCATGAGAGGGGGGAGGGTCAGAGGGAGAAGCAGACTCCCTGCTGAGCAGGGAGCCCGATGCGGGACTTGATCCTGGGACTCTGGGATCGTGACCTGAGCCGAACGAAGGCAGTCGCTTAACCAACTAAGCCACCCAGGCGCCCACTACATGTTAATTTTTAAAAAATTAGAAAAAATAAAGAACATAAAAAAAATGTGTATCTTGTAGGGACATACTTTGAGATTACATAACTCTGCTACTGTTCCTCGAATTTCCACTTACTAATTTAGCATCCGTTGGTGATTCTTACCTGAAACAATTACTACTATGATGGTGGCCAAATGATGATTTTCTTTTACATGTATAGCTTGGATTTTACGGTAAGGAAGAGTTTTCCCTCCCTCCCCATGTCTTTATTTATTCATTTGTTTATTTGTATTAGTATAGGGCTCATGGGTTCTTCTTTTAATTTAAAGGTTAAAGTCAGGGTCGCCTGGGTGGCTCAGTCTTTGGGCGTCTGCCTTCGGCTCAGGTCATGATCCCGGGGTCCTGGGATCGAGCCCCGCATCAGGTTCCCTGCTCGGCGGGGGGCCTGCTTCTCCCTCTCCCACTCCCCCTGCTTGTGTTCCCTCTCTCGCTGTGTCTCTCTCTGTCAAATAAATAAATAAAATCTTTGAAAAAAAAAAGGTTAATGTCAGTTCCTATCTTTATTTATAAAAGTAGCTTAATTGAGATATAATTTACATACTGTAAAACTCACCCGTGTTAGTTGTACAATGCAATGGTAGTATATTTATAGACTTGTATAAAGTTCACCACAATCTATTTTTAGGACATTTCAATCACCCCAAAAAGAAACCTTGTGCCCACACAGAGCCTGATGTGGGGCTCGATCCCACAACCCAAAGATCATGACCTGAGCCAAAACCAAGAGTTGGATGCTCAACTGACTGTGCCACCCAGGTGCCCCAGAAGGTTTTAATTTTGACATAGCCAACTTATTCATTTGTTCTTTCATTGCCTGTGCTTTTGGTATCATATCCAAGAAATCATTACCAAACCCAATGTCATGAAGCTTTCCCCTATGTTTTCATCTAAGAAGTCCTTTATATTTAGATGTTTGATCTATTTTGAGTTAATTTTTGTACATGGTGTGAGGTACGATTCCAACTTCATTCTTTTGCATGTAGATATCCAATTTACCCAGCACCATTTGTTGAAAGGAATGCTCATTTATTTTAATGCTCAAACTGTTTTAGATTTGGCCAGTGGGAGTCTCCTCCAGTTGGTTCCTGTGTCCTTTTGACCTATCTCCATCATTTTTTTGAGTACATCTTTCCTTTAGATCACATCAGGATGTTTCAGGCTCAGCCATTTCCCCCAAGAAGCCTTGTTTCCTTTTAATGGAGAATGGCATTTAGGAAACCAAGATCTGGGCACTAGAAGTGCTCATTGCTTCTAATAGTGTTGCTGATTCTAGGCCCTCTCAAAGGACAGAGGTAGGATATAAATATAGATGCATATATGTAGTGAATCCATATACACATGCATATATAAGTCCATATACACATCTATCTTTCTGCTTATATATTAAAATCTATGAGTTCCTACTGATATCTACAATACCAATCCAACACCAGAGTATTCATCCTAGCCTTTTCCTTTTCTGTATTTTTAACTCCCTTCTCCAGCAGTGAGAATCCTGATTCTCTTTATCCACAAGAATTTACTTATCTCAATCCCAAGATACACATTCAGTAGTTTCAGATTCACTAACTGATACTACTGTGGAAGACAAGTCTACCAACCAGGGGTCAATATTTGTCATAGTCCTTTTTGTCTTTAGCCTTATGGATACTATATTCAAAAGTTACTTGGGTTAGTTCTTCCTGCTCTCCTTCAGTGAGGCTGTGTTTGAAATACAGTGAAGGTTAATTTGTTTCTGTTTGTATTCCTTTTTAGGATCCTCCCCATCCTAAATAAGTTAATTTTACTTATTTATTTATTTTAATTTTTAAAAAGAGTTATTTATTTATTTTGGGGAGGGAGGGGCAGAGGGAGAGAGAGTCTCAAGCGGACTCTGCACTGAGTGCGGACCCCACCATGGGGTTCAATCTCATGACCCTGATATCACAACCTGAGCCGAAACCAAGAGTCAGACGCTTAACCAACTGTGCCACCCAGGTCCCCCTAATTTTATTTATTTTTTAAGTATGTAAAACATTAACGTGCTTTCAAAAGTCATAACTATACCAACAAGTATACTCAGAGAAGTATCCCTTCTCCATTCTATTCTTTCCAGCCGGCTCCTTCCCAGCCCCTCTAGGCAACCAACTTTAATAGTTGCTGGTTTATCCTTCCTATGTTTCTTTTTGTAAAGATATGCAAATATACGTGTTTCCTTAAATCCTCTTGTTTCTTACATGAAGGGTTGCATACTGTAGACAGTTTTCTCTTTCAAAAAAATGTTTATTTATGGGGCACCTGGGTGGCTCAGTTGTCATGATCCCAGGGTCCTGGGATCGAGCCCCACATGGGGCTCCCTGCTAGTCGGGAAGCCTGTTTCCCCCTCTGCCCCTGCTTGTGTTCCCTCTCTCTCTGTCAAATAAATAAAAATAAAATCTTTTAAATAAAAAAATGTTATTTATTTATTTATTTTTTTAAGTAAGCTCTATGCCCAGTGTGGGGCTTTGAACTCATGACCCTGAGATCAAGAATCCCATGTTCTACCGACTGAGCCAGCCACATGCCCCACTTTTCTCTTTTTTTAATTGAAGTATAGTTGACATGCAATGTTATATTCCTTTCAGGTATACAACATACCTAACAATTCTATACATTGTACAATGCTCACCATGATGAGTGTAGATGCCATGTATCACCATACAAAGTTATTATAGTATTATTGACTATGTTCCCTATGCTACACTTTTCATCCCTGTGACTTCTTTATTTTATAACTGGAAGTCTGTACCTCTTAATCCCCTTCACCTATTTCACCCCCCCACCCCCGTCCCCTCTGGCAACTGCCAGTTTGTTCTTCATATTTATGAGTTTATTTCTGTGTTTGTTTGTTTATTTTGTTTTTCAGATTCCACATATAAGTGAAATCATATGGTATTTGTCTTTTTCTGTGGGACTTATTTCACTTAGCATAATACCCTCTAGGTCCAGATATTTCTGTGCACTTTCCTTTTTCCACTTAACATATGTCCTGGAGGGGCACCTGGCTGGCTCAGATGGTTAAGCGTCTGCCTTCGGCTCGGGTCATGATCCCAGGGTCCTGGGATCGAGTCCCATATCGGGCTCCTGGCTCAGCAGGGAGCCTGCTTCTCCCTCCCCCTCTGCCTCTCCCCCTGCTCATGCTCTCTCTCTCTCTGTGTCTCAAATGAATAAATAAAATCTTTAAAAAAAAAAAAAAACATATGTCTTGGAATCACTCCTCATCAATTTGTAGCATTGATCTTTCTAGAGCTGTGTAGGACTCTATGGAATGAATGAATGAATGTACCACAGTTTATTCAACCACTGCCTATGTATAGGAACTGATATTGTTGCCAATATTTTGCAGTTACTAACCATGCTTCGGTGCCTATATATTTTCACATTGCTGGAGGTGTATCTTCAGGGGCAAATTGCTGGAAGTGGGATTGCTGGGGCAAAAGAGAAACACGTATGCATTTTTATTAGATGCCAAATTCCCCTCCATTTGGGTTGTAAAAAGGACATTTATAAAAGCACAGAGAAGAGGGGCGCCTGGGTGGCTCAGTCGGTTTAGTGTCCGACTCTTGGTTTCGGCTCAAGTCATGATCTTGCGGTCATGGGATTGGGCCCAAGTCGGGCTCCATGGGCTCCGTGCTCAGTGCGGAGTCTGCTTCAGATTCTCATTCCCTCCCCCTTTGCCCCTCCCCCTGCTAGCTCACCCTCTCTCTCTCTCTCTCAAATAAATAAATAAAATCTTAAAAAAAAACACACACACACACAGAGAAGAAAAGCTACTATTCACAAGAGAAACCAAACAGACTTTCTTGCTGCCATTCAATAGTCCATGTTGGTTTTAAGATTGAGGGATTTAATTTCACAAAAAGTGGCTTTTCCAGAGTGATTTAATTTCACCAGCATTGTTGAAGCCTCTGTGGGTGGCTGCACCCTGCCCCACACAACGTGATGCTGTCACAGGAACCACCCATTTCATAGAGGCAGCCACTGAGGTCACGTGTGATAAGCCGTGGGAGGCGCCATCAATGAACAGATATCTGTGATGCAAAGCCTGTCTGGGCTATAGGTGATTCTAGAGATTAAGCATTTGTTTTTTTGTGAGATCCCAGAAAATCTGATCAAAGCTCTCTCCTTAGGAACACACCGAGAAAGAGGAAAAAAACTCACATCCAGGAACTGGCCTTGCACACACAGCCAGCCCCTGGTGTCCTCCTGCTGAACATGAACAATTTCATAGAACATCAGCCTCAGAGAAGGCCACTCTACAACTGCAATCGATCAAGACAAAAACAAGACCACTCCATAACTGCGTCTGAAAACAGACGGAACATGAGCATTGTCCAAGCCACAAAAGTGACCAAACAGTCCCCTAACCTGGCTAATAGGCTGCTTCTTTGCCAATTTCTTTTTTTTTTCTTTTTTAAAGATTTTATTTATTTATTTGACAGAGAGAGACACAGCGAGAGAGGGAACACAAGCAGGGGGAGTGGGAGAGGGAGAAGCAGGCCTCCTGCTGAGCAGGGAGCCCGATGCGGGGCTTGATCCCAGGACCCTGGGATCATGACCTGAGCCGAAGGCAGACGCTTAATGACTGAGCCACCCAGGTGCCCCTCTTTTTTTTAGATTTATTTATTTATTTGAGAGAGAGAGAGTGCACATGTGAGTGCGGGTGTGGGGGGGTGGTGGTGATGGGCAGAGGGAGAGAGAGAAACTCAAGCAGACTCTGTGCTGAGCGTGGAGCCTGCCACAGGGCTTGATCTCACGACCCTGAGATCATGACCTGAGCTGAAACCAGGAGTCAGACGCTTAACCGACTGTGCCACCCAGGTGCCCCTTTACCAATTTCAAATTTAGCCTCACTTCGTCTTCCCTCCTTCTAGATAAGATTTATTAAGATACCCAATCATAGAATGCCCTTCTTCCAATCCAGAGCAAAGCACTGCTCCCTTAAACCTGCCACCAAATCACCTAACACCAGCCCAAATCCTAGAAGAAGTCCTCTCCAACACCTGAGACTGAGACACCCCATGATTGCCCACAGTGTGCTCTCTCTCTCGTTGCAACAAGCAAGCAACCCAACTTGTTGAGCCACAGATGTATTCCTGGGGGTCTTTGGTTGGAGGGCTTTGGTGGCACTTACGGAGTTTGCTGCAAGTTCAAGGCCTCTTTGGAGCCACTAGTCCACAGACTCCTAATCAAGTGGCCTTGAGCCTAGAGCATCAGTAATGCCCTTAAACAGATTGAGAAACCGAGGTCTAGACAGACAGTGACTTCCTCAAAGCCCCACCACGAGCTGGTAGCTGGGTGGAAACTGACAACCATGGTGGCTGACCCCGAGGGGAGGTCTGTCCAGCAGACACAGGGCCTATCCCCGAGCCCATTCTGGCCCAGGCAAGTTCGAACACGTGGTCCCTCGTGCATGGGCCACAGAAGTCTCTGCAGGACACACACATGCTCATCTCTGAAGCATGGCTTCTTTTCCTCTTTGCCTTGTTTTCTTTCTGTAGAGCAATAAGATTCCAGGTTGAGGTGAGGAATAAGGGAACCCCCACACCTGGGTTGCCCTCAAGGAGGTTCAGGCAGTGAGGTCTCAGCCCAAAGAGGCTCCATCTTCCGTGTCCTACAGTCGGGTCCCTCACAGAACCTGTCATCAGGAGCACACCGAATTCCTGTCTCTGTTTCCCTTTGCACACCTTCCCACCTTTGCCCATGCCATGCCCTCTGCTTGGAATGCCTTCCGCTTCTCATCCTTGAGCTCTGATAATTTCCCTTCAGGATCCACCTCGGTGGGGTAGCTGGTGGCTCAGTCGGTGAAGCGTCTGCCTTCGGCTCAGGTCATGATCCCAGGGTCCTGGGATGGAGCCCCGCATCGGGCTCCCTGCTCAGTGGAGAGTCTGCTTCTCCCTCTCCCCCTCCCCCCTCCTTGTGAGCACTCTCTCTCACTCTCGATCTCTCAAATAAATAAATACAATCTTAAAAAAGGATCCAGCTCGGTATTACCTCTGAGGTGGGGGAAGCCCTTCCCACCTCCTGCCTCTGTGACGCCCACACCCTGACAGACCCTCTCTTCAAAAGCCTCATCATACAGAAGTGCCCGTGTCCCCACGAGGCAGGGCCTGCGCCTCTGTCTACCTGGGACCCTAGTGCTTGCACTGGGCCGGGCTGGGCTTCCGGGGCCTGTCCAGCAAGTGTTGACTACAGGACTCCATCAAGTAACTGGAGAGCGGAAGTGCGGGAGGGTGGCTGCTGCTGGCCTCTGTACTTGGGATGGGGCCCCCAAATCCATCTCTGGATTGGGGGGGACACTGAGGCTCCTCTTCACGCTGCAGCTTTACTGCCCTCAGCTTCCTGCACCACCCCACCCTCAAGCTGCTGCTTCCTTCCTTCCAGAGCCAGCGTGGGCCTCTCCACGGCTCCTGTCCCCTGCCCCAGTTCCCTCTGGTGCCCCAAGATCTGACCGCACTGACCTCACATCAAGCTGTTAATGCCGTGGCACTTTCCCGACTGGGCCTGACCCTGGAAGTCTGCCGCACGGGGTTTTGTTAGCCCCTGAGCCCGGTTCCCTGCCAGGGATGTCATCCCCGGGGCACATCCTCGACTGTCCTCCTGGCTCGCGCTCCCTGTGGAAGACAATGCCACCCGACAGAATCGGGGATGCTGCCGACGAGAGGCCTAGGATGGGTCTTTTAGATAAAACTTCAGCTATGCTCAGGAAAAACCAGGAGCTGCTTTGCTCAAGGAAATTCTTAGAGCCCCAGCTGGGTGAGGCCTCCACGTTCTGGGGAGGGACGCTCAGCAGCACGGCTGCCCTGGCCACGGCCTTCAGACCCCTTCCCTTCTCTTCCCTCAGCAATATGGCCATGTCTCTTGTGAGCCCCCCAGCCTTGTAGAGCGAGCTCCATTGGGAGGCTCATGCCTAATGCCCCAGACCGTATTGGGTCCCTGGCACATGAACCCAGAGCGCGTGGAATGGACCAGAGTTCTCTCTCTCTCTCTTTTTTTTTTAAGATTTTATTTATTTAGGGGCGCCTGGGTGGCTCAGTCATTAAGCGTCTGCCTTCGGCTCAGGTTATGATCCCAGGATCCTGGGATGGAGCCCCGCATTGGGCTCCCTGCTCGGCGGGAAGCCTGCTTCTCCCTCTCCCACTGTTTGTGTTCCCTCTCTCGCTGTGTCTCTCTCTGTCAAATAAATAAAGAAAATCTTTTTTTTTTTATAAAAAAAAAAAACAGGGGGAGCAGCAAGCAGAGGGGGAAAGTAGGTTCCCCCGCTGAACAAGGAGCCTGATGTGGGGCTCGATCCCAGGACCCTGGGACCATGACCTGAGCCGAAGGCAGACGCTTAACCAACTGGGCCACCCAGGCGTCCCTGGACCAGAGTTCTTAATTGCATCTGCATACCAACCAGTGCTCTATGCATCTATCCGTCCCTCTGTCCGTCCATTTCAGGGACCGTTCCCTTAACGGCATCCTTCCTGAGGTTTGGAGTCTTTTGTTTCTTTGAACTGTGGGTTGGCAGGCGTGTTTCATCGAGGCCTGGAGCAAGAGTGGGCTGGCCACTCCCAGGTCTCTGGCCACACTCTCTGTGGGCTGGCTCTTTGGCTCAGATGTCGTCCCTGGCTTCCTGGGGCCAGGAATTAAAGGTCCCTGCTCAGCTTTCTAATGTCAACTTCTGCCTCAGCCCTCCATCTACCCTATGTTTCAAACACTCTTACACCTCCCAGAATTCACCCATGCTCTTCCTGCTTCCCAGAATGCCCTTCCTCCTCCTCTCTCTTGGCAAACACCAACGGATCTATCAACATCCAGCTAACGTGTCATTGTCACGACACTCCTTGGGGTTTCCACAGCATTGATCAGAGAATCATGAAGTGAGATATGCCCGAGGATTTCTCTCCAGCTACACTGGGAGGCTTAAAAGGCAGGGGGTGGACATGACTCATCTCCGTGTTCCCAATGAATGGCCCAAGATGGAAGCACAGCAGTCACCAGTTATTACGTGGGTAGGCGGACGTGTGGATGGTTGGGTAGGTGTATGGGTGGGTGGGTAGATGAATGAAAAGAAGAATGGGTAGGTGGGTCACTGATGGGTGGATGAATGGGTGCAAGGCTAGGTGAGTGGCTGGGCAATCGGTGAGTGGGTGGACGGACAGAAGGCTAGACCATGACTATTTTAATGTTCTAACCTGTCCTATCTGCTTCCAGGAGCCTCCCCTCTGGCCTTCCCATACAGAACTTATCTGTAATCATCCAGAACAGACCTTCTCCCTCTTTAGAAAGATCCTTCCTCCGTGTTAGAAATTGATGCTTGATGAATACACACCAATCTAATAGCTTCGGAGCAGAGCTGAAAGGACGGGCTGACAGCTGGACAGACAGATCCCTCAGAGGAAGGGAGCAGAAGAGCCTAGAACTCAGACATGCCCGGGAGGACCATCCGTCTTGCACGGAGATCTAAGATGGGAAGGTTTCTCTTTCCTCCCGGGCTACCTTTATGCTGCTTCGTCCACTGCATCCTTGGATATCTCCCCGGAGATCTCCCCTGCCCTTTGGCCACCCCACTGCCCTAAATCCCACCATGAGATCGAATTTTTTCCTGTGCTTTGGACAGCCTCTGTCACAAAACACTGTGGAAGATTGTTGACATTTGAATCTAAACGACCTTTTCATCTGTCACGGGAGGCAGAATTTCTGGTGGCTGAGAGAAATGAGGCGGCTTTACTGCATAAACCCCAGGATCTCCAAAAGGTGGGCAGAGAGGGACCAAGGCCACCAGGGATCCCATTTAAGGTTTCAGTGGTGGCCTGCAGCAGTAAGCAGGCATTCTTTTGGTCAAACTCAGCACCCCTTCACTCTTCCTTTAACACTCCCCACCCCACCCCAGGGCATGTGGTTTTTAATGGGGCTAATTCCCCCTGGCCCCACCCTGCCCAAAGCTCCAGGAGTAGATCCACGACTAGCCTGGTCCATCAGAGCAATCTGTCCTCCTGACCACAGGTCAGGAAGGGGCGTGTGACCCCAGCCGCACCACATGACCTAAAGCTGGGACTTCAGGGAACGATGTCTCTCGGTCCTGTTCGGGTGGAGGTGAGGCGACCACCACATGAGGGGAGCCCACTGAGGATGAAGCTATCAAACACAGAGCTCACTCCCGGTGAGAGGCGGGTGCATGCCCCCGCGCCCCCACCCCCTGCCCAGGTCTCTTCATTTGAGTAAGTCCCTTTGCCTTCGGCTGATTTGGCTTGTGTTTTTGACACAGCCCAGAGATCCCCGAAGAATACATCCACCTTGGACCCCCTCAGGCCATGGAGTCTGTCCCCTGGCCTCTGTTTAAGTTCCCCTGGCAGGCCTCAGGAGTGAGCTGAACCAAATCTTCCTCCTCACTAAGCCAAGAAACTTGGCCACCTGGGCTCTCAGCCAACTCTCCCAATCAACCTGCTGGGCCACTTCCTGTGGTGTGCGTGGGAGTGCCTCTCCCTTTTTGTCTGCTCGGCTTTGTCAACTGAAAGCAAGTCCTGGCCTGGGAGAACCTCGACTTCTAGCTGTTATGCTCTCAGAGACCGTCTGCTTCTCCCTACATGGTGGCTGCCAAGGTCCTCAGCAAAGTCCCAGCTCCAACGGGCCCATTGTACAGAGGGAGAAACCGAGGCCCTGACAGGTGACTTGCCCCAGGGCACCCCACAGTTACCTGGCAGGTATTCACCTTTCCCTGTGCTCTTCCCGCTGTGTCCTCTGGGTCCCGGGATCTCCTGGGTGGCGGCATGGGGGCGCCTGCGAGAGCAAGCCGGGCGTGTCGTTGCCGGCCAGGGCTCTGACTCACCGAACCACCACCCAGGGAGCCCTTACTGGGGATCTGAGCCAAGGATAGGGGAGCGAGGTCCTGCTAGGCCAGAATCTGGAAGGCGTCTCGAAGCATCTTTTAAAAAATGTCTACCCCTGGAAGTTGTGCAAAGCTAACAGACTGAATGCCTGACAGCTGAGATTTATCGAGCGCGGACTCTGCACCAGACTATTCTGAAGACCTTCGCATCCACTATCTCACTTATCTCCACGCTGCCGCCGGAAGGCAGGAACCATAATTACCTGCATTTTATTGATAAGAAAGCTGAAGCCCAGCAGTCGAAACAACCCACCCAAGAATAAAGTCTTTCCCCCAGGGTTATCAGCAGCGCAACAGCCCAGAAGGGCGGGGGGGGGGGGGTGCATTTCAGCACCTGTGTGTCCTCAATAAACCCACCCAAATGGCAGTTAGCCAGGATGGCCTGGGGTCGGGGAGCTGCTCTGTCTTAGATTCGCATCAGGGCCCAACACAGAGTGTGGGAACCAATGGGGCGGGGCGGGGGGGAGTGGCCCTCACCCCAGAGGGTCATTCCACATCCCCAGAGTAGGGGATGTGTCACAGCCCCCATTCCACAGCCTGTGCGAAGCACGACCCCCCCCACCCCCCCACCCCCACTCAGGGAGCAGGACAGAGCTCAGAATGGCCTGGATCCAGCTCTGTCTCCCAGCCCCAGCCCCTGAGGGTCACTTCAGGCAAGGGCCTCCCCTCCCCCCTCGGGTGATCTCATCTGTGCTAGGAGCTGGTAGATGCAGTTAAAGGATAATTTCCCAAATGGTAATATCATGACTCACACAAATATAAAGTCAACACGTGTCAAAGATTTTAGTTAGGTCTTCTGGGAAGGAGAGAGAACTGGTGAGACGTTGCAATCTACTCAAAGGAAAGTCTGGGGAACTGACATATACGGGCTACCTGGGACACTGAAACGAATTTGCCGTTCCTATGCCTCCCCGGATAGGTTCGGGCGGGGTGGGGGTGGGGACCAGGGCTAGTGGTGTGGGTAGAAGTTGCCAAGAGATGCGCTGGAATCTATAATTATATTTGGACTCATCTTTTCTTCAGGGCAGCCGTCAGTGGTAATTCAACAGGCCAAAACCCATTTGCATGTTTATGAGCAGATATCAGCCCCGCACACGTTAACTCCTGTCTTTGTAGAGTTTCGAAATGGCCCAGTCCCAGACGAGGTTGCTGCCCCCTGTAGATCAGATAAGCCATAAAGGTCTGCTCGATGACACCAGCGTTCCTTGAAAGGACACCTGGGAATAGTTTTGTCCATTGAAGAGTCTTTCGAGGTTTTTCTGACAATGTAAGGGGCTGGACCAGACAATGACTGAGACGCTTTCCAGCTCAGAGGCATCCCCGGGCTAAGGCATTTCCAGCCCGGGGAGCGACGTCCACATTTGGGACTCGTCTCCCGACTTTGCCTTTATTTATTTTTTTTTTTTTTTAAAAAGATTTTATTTATTTATTTAACAGAAAGAGGGAGAGCACAAGCAGGGGGAGCGGCAGGGAGAGGGAGAGGGAGAAGCAGGCTCCCCATAGCGCAGGGGGAGCCCGATGCGGGGCTCGATCCCAGGACCCCAGGATCAGACCTGAGCTGAAGGCAGTGGCTTAACCGACTGAGCCACCCAGGCGCCCCCAACTTTGCCTTTAAAGCCCCAGACACTGAGGGGCACCACTAGCTCGCCTAGTGCCTCTGTGAACCTCAGACAAGGATGCTCCTGCCTCCCGATGGGCACAGCCCCAAGCCCAGGACCCGGGGATGCAAGAGAAGCCCAGGCTGCATTTCTGTCCCCGCTTCCCTCCGTGGCCTGCGGCTGCCTGACATTCCCCAGTCAGTCGCGGTGACCCCCTGGAGGGTCTAGATGAAAGCCATCGGCTTGGGGTTGACGTGGGAGCACAGGAAGGTCCGGCCGCCGTGCCTGAGGGGCTTTTCTGCAGGGGAAGCTAGCGGGGCCGGGGGGCTGAGACTGGAAAGGCGGAAAGGGAGACCCTGCTCTCCATCTGGGCCACACTTGGAATTCAGGAGCGGCGGTCACTCCTCGTCCAACCGGAGCCAGGAGTATCGGGGTCCGTATGCCTCCCCTGATATATTCGGGTGGGGTGGTGGGGAACCAGGGCTGTTGGTATAGGCACGCATGCCTTCCTAGCCCAGGGGTGCGGCACCAACCCGGCCTGGCCTCCCTGCTGCTTCCCCAGCCCATTTCCGAGCCTTGACCCTGGGGGCAGAGTGGAGGGACGCAGAGATGGCAGAGGGGCAGGAGGGTGGCCCAATCCTGGGGAGCACCTGCCTGCTCACCGCCCCTGGGCTACTCTCTCAGGCGAAATTCTTCCCTGGGCCTGGGCTGCAGACAGGCGAGCTATTTGACCGTGAAGAATACTGAGGCTCAGAAAGGGCAGGTAGCTTACCCTAGGTTCCAGGGGCCCATGGGACCCTAACCTGCTTCCTAAGTGTAAGCTGCTTGTTCCGGGGACAGATAGACAGCTCCCCCCGCCAATCCTCCGTCACCCCTGGGCCCCTCCTAGGCCTGGGCACTTGGTTTCCAAGTGACCAGAGAGCCAGGAGCATCTTCCTGACCAAATGAATACTACCATTTCACTGCCAGGCCTTTGTCTTCTGAGGTTCCCTTACCTTGGCTTCTCTCTCCTACTCCCATCCCTGCGCGTCCACGTCCTCCCCATTGCCATGGGCCCCCCTTTTCCTGCGCCTTCCTACCCCACCCTCTGGGAAGCCTTACCTGAGTCTCTTCTCCCTGCCCTGAGTGGCTTCTGGTGCTTCTGCTTCATACGTGGTGGCTTAAAAGCATTGCTCATCTTTCCCGGAGTCTGGAGTCTGGCCGGAGTCAGTCTCTGGGTTACCACAGAGCCCAGCATAGCTCTCAACTTGGGAGCATAGGGCTGAATGAAGGAAGGGGCGTTTTCCAAGCTCTAGCTGTGTCCCAAGTGACAAGGTTTTGTTTTTTAAAGATTTTACTTATTTATTTGACAGAGAGAGAGACAGCAAAAGAGGGAACACAAGCAGGGGGAGTGGGAGAGGGAGAAGCAGGCTTCCCGCTGAGCGGGGAGCCCGCCGCGGGGCTCGATCCCAAGACCTGGGGATCCTGACCTGAGCCGAAGGCAGATGCTTAACCGACTGAGCCACCCAGGCGCCCCCAAGTGACCAGGTTTAAGAAAAGCAAAATGGTCCTGAATTTCACTCCCCTGGCTCTGCCAAAACCTGGATTCCTCTAGAAAGCGCATTCCTTGGTTTCCCTTACAAGCCCCCACCAGGTGTAGGTGGAAGTGAAGCTGCAGACCCATCCTCCCCACACGGCCACATAGGCACGCACAGACGGCGTACGTGGGCCCCCAAGGAGAAATGCACACAGCACGCTCCAAGCCATAGGCACATCTGAACTCGTGAGCGTGCCCATACACGGGCCCCTGGGGATACACATACGCACATGCCCCGAGCCAAGCCTATGGCTGCACCCGAAACCATGCACACACACACATGCACACTTACACGGGGTCCATGTGCACAAAGCCCCAGGCCCAGGCCCATGGGCAAATATGCACCTGTGCACACGCGTGTTTATGGGCACCCAGGGGTACACGTTCATAGACGCCCGGGCCTGAGCCCATGGACCCACCTGCACTCATGCATGCACCTGTTCACGGTGCCCAGAGGTACACCAGCGCAGACATCATGGTCCAGGCTCCTAGACATTTGTGGCATCTTTGCACACATGTATGCACTGATGGCCACCAAAAGATACATGAGCGCAGACACCCAGACCAGGGCCAACAAAAATGCACACAGCCGCACCAATTACAGGCTCCCGGGGGTACATGTGTGTCGCCATCCGCTCCCATCCCCATGTGTGCACGGGCTTCCTCATGCTTGCACGCACTCGGGCACCCAGGGTATATACATGCACAGAGCCCAGTGGGCTCCCCTGTACCTGTGCGCTCGTACCCAGCCACGCACGTGCACCCTGGGGTACACACGTACACCCCCAGACAGCTTGCAGTTTGAGCCGCAATCTCGTGCGCGAGCACACCCTCATGCATCCGCACGATTACTTTTCAAAAAACACCTTTGCCAGCGTACAGGCCCCTTTGCACCTGCTGGGCTCCTCTGCACCCGAGCATGTCCGGGGGAACGCACACTTGCCCTTGCGTAGCACACGTACGCATGTCCAACCTGCGTCCAACCCAGCAAAGCCTGAGCGCACACACGTACCCCCATGCACGCACGTAAGAATGCACCGTAAATACGCACACGCAGGCAGAAGCACAGCATGCACAGGTGCACGTACCTTTACACATGCTGAGATGTACATGCATGTGCACACACGGCCGTGCAGGCACGCGCACACCCAGTTACCCTTGGAGCCTCTCATTCACCACCCCTGCCTGGCTGGTAATTGCTCCCAGATCCTGCATCTGGCAGAAGTTTCACACGGGATGTGGGCTGTGACCCATGATTCACTCCAGCTTGCCCCAGCCCCTGTCATCCAGAGAGACGCAGACATTTGTCCCTTCCCTGGGGCTGCCGCTGGGCCTGAGATTACACCATTACAGATGGTCTCCTGAAGCAAGGCATTGACAGCTTGAAAACTGCATACGTGTTCCGTGGGGGAACAGTCTGGCATGAACCAGGCTTGGGTGGGGCTTTCGAGGGACACTTGGGGCAGTTCTGAAATCTCCCAAACAATTCTTACTCATACTGCAGTGTGGACACAGCTCCCGGAAGCTGACCGTCGGGAGTGCGGCGGATTGCAACCCGCGGGGTTCCCTTGGGTTGCGTGGCCCTTCTCTGAGCGCCCCCTTCACCTGGACGAGGAGGATGCGCCAAATTCTTCTTTTTCCCCCCTGGAACCCCGCTGCCCTCAGCTGCGGCCAAGATGAGTCTCCTGAAGTCAGATCTGAAACTGAGAAGCAGTGCGTTGGTTTGCTTGGGCTGCCATCACAAAATGCCCCCGTACTGGGGGTTTCAACAACAGTCGTTTATAACCTCACAGTCTGGAGGCTGGAAGTCCAAGATCAAGGTGCCATAGGGGTTGGTGTCTGGTGAAGTTTCTCTTCCTGGCTTGCAGATGGCCACCTTCTCGCTGTGGGTGCACTTGGCCTTTCCTCTGTGCACGCGTGCGCAGGAAGAGTGCGCTGATAGCTCTCCCACTTCCTTCATAAGGCCACCGGTCCCCTAAGATGAGGGCCTACCCTTATGACCTCATTTAATCTTTATTACCTCTTTAAAGGCCTTATCTCCTTTATTAGGGCACAACATGTGAATTTTTTTTTTTTTTTTTTTTGGTAGCGGGGACACAATTCAGATCCTAATAGTCAACAAAGCACTACCTAGTCTGACCACAGCTCCTCCTTTTCCTCGGGTGCATTCCTGAGACAGGTCTGTGCAGAAACCACATGGAGAGGAGGCATAACAAGAGGAACGATCACAGCTGCCCCCCGCCCTTTTTTGAAAAAGTTTTCATTTTATTTTTTTTTTTCAGATTTATTTACTTATTTGAGAGAGAGAGAGACAGGGAGAGCGAGCAGAGGGAGATGGAGACAAGCAGACTCCCCACTGAGTGGGGAGCCTGGCACAGGGCTCGATCCCAGGACCCTGAGATCATGACCCGAGTCGAAATCGAGAGTCAGACGCTTAACTGACGGAGCCACCCAGGCGCCCCGAAAAAGTATTTGTTTGGATTCCGGTCAGTTAACATACAGTGTTATATCAGTTTCAGGGGTAGAATATACGGATTCCGCACTTCCGTACAACACCCGGTGCTCATCCCAACAAGTGCCCTTTTTATAGACATAGAATTCTTTATTGCAGGCGCCTGGGTGGCTCAGTCGGTTAAGCGGCTGCCTTCAGCTCAGGTCATGATCCCGGGGTCCTGGGATCGAGCCCTGCGTCCGGCTCCTAGCTCAGTGGGGAGCCTGCTTCTCCCTCTGCCTGCCGCTCCCCCTGCTTGTGCTCTCTCTTAAAAAAGAATTCTTTATTGTTTGCAAAATATTGCATGTAAGAAGTTACGTTTATTGAGATATATTTTCCATACATTAAAATCTCCCCGCTGTAGCCTACAGTTCTCTGAGGCTCGACAAACAGAAATCGTCAGCTGACTGGCGCCATAGGTAGGACACAGAGCAATTCTCTCACTTCAGGAGAGTTCCTTGCGGGACCACTTTGAAGTCAGCCCCTCCCCCCACCCTGAACCCCTGGCACCCCCTGATCCGTTTGCTATCCCCATAGTCCTGCCTTTGCCAGCATGCCATGTAAGCGGAATCATATAGTATGTAACCTTAGTATTCAGGTTTCTCTCACTTAGCATAGTGCATCTGAGATTCGTCTATGGTGTATGCATCAGTAGTTTGTCTTTCATGGCTGAGTACTAAGTGAGAAACTAAATTAGTTTCTTTGCCAGTTGAAAGATATTTGGGGAGCTCCTGGGTGGCTCAGCCGGTTAAGCGCCCGACTCTTGATTTTGGCTCAGGTCATGATCTCGGGGTCGTGGGATCAAGCCCCGAGTGGGGCTCTGCACTCAGTGCAGAGTCTGCTTGTCCTTCTCCCTCTGCTCCTCCCCCTGCTGGCGTGCTCTCTCTCTCTCTCTCTCAAATAAATTAATAAATCTTTTATTTTTTATTTTTTTTAAAGATTTTTTACTTATTTAGGGGCGCCTGGGTGGCTCACTCGTTAAGCGTCTGCCTTGGGCTCAGGTCATGGTCCCAGGGTCCTGGGATCAAACCGCGCATCGGGCTCCCTGCTCGGCGGGAAGCCTGCTTCTCCCTCTCCCACTCCCCCTGCTTGTGTTTCCTCTCTCGCTGTGTCTCTCTCTCTCGAATAAATAAATAAAATCTTTAAAAAAAAGATTTTTACTTATTTATTCGAGAGAGAGAGCTGGAGAGCACAAACAGGGGGAGCAGCAGAGGGGGAGGGAGAAGCAGGTTCCCCGCCGAGCAGGGAGCCTGATGCGGGGCTCGATCCCAGGACCCTGGGATCATGACCTGAGCCGAAGGCAGATGCTTAACGACTGAGCCACCCAGGCACCCAAGTAAAATTTTTTTTTTTTTTTAAAGAAAGGAAGATACTTGGGTTGTGTTGTTTTCAGTTTGGAGTGATTACAGATAAAGCTGCTATAAATATTGGTGTACGTTTTTTTGTGTGGACATAAGTTTTTATTTCTCTTGGATAAATGACATCTATCATTTTTGGGATTGGGATTGCTGGATCATGTGGCAAATGTATGTTTCTCTTTCTGAGAAACTGCCAAGCTGTTTTGCAAAGTGACTCTACCATTTAACATTCGCACCAACATTGTAGGAGGGTTTTGTCCTTCCCCAACACTTAGTATGGTTGATCTTTTTCAGTTTAGTCATTCTAGTAAGTGTACGATGGTATCTCATTGTGGTTTTATTTTTTAGCTTTTTTTAAAAGATTTTATTTATTTATTTGACAGAGAGAGAGAGACAGCGAGAGAGGGAATACAAGCAGGGGGAGTGGGAGAGGGAGAAGCAGGCTACCTGCCGAGCAGGGAGCCCGATGCGCAGCTTGATCCCAGGACCCTGAGATCATGACCTGAGCCAAAGGCAGACGCTTAACGACTGAGCCACCCAGGCGCCCCTATTTTTTAACTTATTTTTTTAAAATATTTTATTTATTTGAGAGAGAGAGAAAGAGAGAGAGAGAGAGAGAGAGAGAAGAGAGAGCACAAGCAGGGGGAACGGCGGAGGGAGAGGGAGAAGCAAGCTTCCTGCTGAGCAGGGAGCCCGATGCAGGGCTCGATCCCAGGACTCTGGGACCATGACTTGAGCCGAAGGCACTCAACCAACTGAGAAGCCCAGGTGCCCCTCATTGTGGTTTTATTTTGCATTTCCCTAATGGCTAATGATGCAGGGCATCTTTTCACATGTTAATGCCGTCTGTATTTCCTCTCTGGTTCAGGGTCTGGTCAAATCTTTGGACATTTAAAAAATTGGGTTGTTGGTTTTCTTATTGAATTGTGGGAATTCCTTTTTTATTATTTATTTTTGAAATGGAAGTAGAGTTGACACACAATGAGACACTAATTTCAGGTGTACAACATAGTGATTCAACTCCTCCATACATTATGCTGTGCTCACCACCAGTGTAGCTCCCATCTGTCAGCATTCAACACATTATAATACCCCTGGCTGTATTCCCTACACTGTGCCTCTCGTCCCCATAACTTACTCATTCTATAACTGAAAGCCTATACCTCCTATTCCCCTTCACCCATTTTGCCCATCCTCCCACCCCTACCCCTGGGGCAACCAACCAGTTTGTTCTCTGCTTCTGCTTTTCGCTTGTTTGTTCATTTGTTTTGTTTTAAGATTCCACATATAAGTGAAATCATGTGGTATTTGTCTTTCTCTGTCTGACTTATTTCACTTAGCATAACACCCTCTAGGTGCATCCATGTTGTCACAAATAGCAAGATCTCATTCTTTTCTATGGCTGCGTAATAGTCCATTGTGTATATGTACCACATCTTCTTTATCCATTCATCTGTGGGTGGACATTTGGGTTGCTTCCCTGTCTTGGCTATTGTAAATAATGCTGCGATAAACATAGGGGTGCATATATCTTTTCGAATTTGGGTTTTCATTTTCTGTGGGGAAATAGCCAGTAGTGGAATCACTAGAGTGTATGGTATTTCTGTTTTTAATTTTTTTGAGGAAACTCCATACTGTTTTCCACAGTGGCTGCACTGATTTACAATATTGTGGGAATTCTTAAGGTATTCTGGATACTGATCCTTAGTCAAAGAATGCATTTTGAAAATATTTTCTCCCCGTCTGTGGTTTATCCTTGCACTTTTTTTTTTTTAAAGATTTATTTATTTATTTATTTGAGGGAGAGAGAACGAGCCAGGGGAGAGGCAGAGGGAGAGGGAGACAAGACTCCCCGCTGAGCGTGGAACCCAATACAGGGCTCCATCTCACAACCCTGAGATCATGACCTGAGCTGAAATCAAGAGTCAGACATGAGGTGCCTGGGTGGTTCAGTCAGCCTTTGGCTCGGGTCATGATCTCAGGGTCCTGGGACAGAGCCCCACATCGGGTTCCTTGCTCAGTGGGAAACCTGCTTCTCCCTCTGCCTGCTGCTCCCCCTGCTTGTGCTTTCTCTGTGTCAAATAGATAAATAAAAGCTTAAAAGAAAAAGAGACGCTTAACTGACTGAGCCACCCAGGCGCCCCTATCCTTTCACTTTTGCATTATACTTTTATATCTATTATTTTATGTCATTTATTCTTTCAATAACTATTTACTAAGACCCTCCTAGGTGCCAGGTACCGCTCTGGGCACTAAAAACACAGGAGGGAACACAACAGCCACGGACGCCTGCCTTCAGGGACTTCCCATACTCGGTGTTGTTGGATAGACAGTGGACAACACTAAATTAATGGGCTGGATATTCTATGTGTCCTCCAGTCCATTCGCCCTCCTTCCCTGACCCGCTCTGTGTCCCAGGACGTTGGCTGTGTGAACTTCATCAACTGGGCTCTGCTGCATCTGGCTTCCGGCCGAGCCGGGCCCATGAGAAGCCCTGCGAGGCACCTGGGCAGTGGGAGGACAGAGAAAGCCAGGTGTTCACTGGCCGGGGCTGGGCTCCAGCTTCCCCTGGGTTTCAGGAACACTGGTTCCTTTCCCGCCCTTTCCAGCCTAGGAATGGTGACAGCACCACCCCCCCTGGTGCTAGTCCTAGGGGAGCCCAGCAGCGTTACTGGTTTGCCGAGCCCTCCTGTGTCTCTGTAAATGGTCCCTTCATTTAGGGCTCTTCAAAATTCCACCTGCGTGTGCCTTGTGTACCCCGCCTCCCCGGTGGCCCCGCTTAGGGCCCCTGGCTGACTCAACAAGTAAATATGTATTATTAGGAAGTGCGAAATGCTATGGAGAAAACAAGGCAGGATGCGGGGGTAGAGAGGGAGGGGGTGCTGTTTTTGGATAGTCAGGGAAGGCTGCCTGAGATGACGTTTGAGCGGAGAGAAGAAGAAAGCGAAGAGGGCAGCCATGTAACCATGAACGACGTACTTATCTTGGGAAGAGTGCCCAAGCAGAGGTGGCAACAACAGATGCAAAGGCCCTGAGGTGGAATAATGCTTGGTGTATTTGAGGAACATCAAGGGGGCTGGTGTGGCTGGAGACAGTTGGCGAGTAGAGACGCTGAAGAGAGTAGTAGGGCAGGGGTTAGCTCACTCATCGGCCAAAGGGGGAAACCCAGGACCTAGGGAAAGGCAGGGCTGGCCTAAGGTCCCACACTGAGGCCATCTTCACTCAATCCTCATGCCTTCCTCCTAGTATGTGCTGCCTTTCTGGAGGACAGGAGGAGGGCTGGAACCCTACCGTGTACCCCAGAGAGAAAGCACAGCCTCCTTGGGAAGTGGTTATGGTGCTGGTCCCTGGGGCCACTGCACCCCCACAGATCAGCCTCATCTCTGATCTGATTCAGGAGCTTCATTCTGTCCTTACAGCAGCCGCCGGAGAGTTCCGTTACAACCCAAGCCAGCCCTCAGCCCTCCTCTGCTCCGGTCTCTGCTGTGGTTCCATCTCTCAGAGAAAAAGCCAAAGTCCTTTTTGGGGCCGGCAAGGCCCTACAGGACCAGGCCCTTGTCACCTCTCTGACTTCACCTCCTGCCACTGGCCCTCTCGCTCATTCTGCTCCCACCGCACTGGTCTCACAGTTCCGCCTCAGGGCCTTTGCACTGGCTTTTCCCTTTGTCTGGATCACTCTTCCTCCAGCCGTAACTCCTTCTGGGGTCACACTGGTTTGTGTATGGATCCTCCCAGGGTCACACAGTCTGGGGTGTGGACCCTCCTGGGATCAAACAGATGGGGGTGTAAACACTCATGAAGTCACTAGATTTGGGTATAAGGAATCCTAGGGATGTACTAATTGTGGGTGGGCCTCCCAGGATCACAGAGATGAGTTTTGGACACTTCTGGGGTCACACAGTAGGATGTGGAGGCTTTAGGGCTCACGCAGACTGGGATGTGGACATGGTTGAGGTCACACAGAAAGAGGCGTGGCCACTACGATGTATCACAGACTGAGATGTGTTTTCTTAGGGTCCTAGATGGATGGTATGTGGACACTTGTGGTGTCACACAGGCTGGTGTGTGGACAACAACACTGGGGTCACACCGACTGGAGTTTGGACACCTCTTGGATCACCTCGTTTGGGACATGGACACTCCTGGGGCCACACGGACTATGATCTGGTACCTTCTGGCTTTATACAGGCCCCACTTCGGACACCCTCAGTCACAAATCCCGGGGTCTGGACACGCCTAGGGTCCCAGACTATACCAAGGCCATCGCTGAAGATGCACAGACTGGGCGCTAGATGCTACTCTGGTCAAATGGGTGTGGCACGGGTACTCCTGGATTCTCATGGGCTCGGCCATGGACACCCGTGTGGTCGAACGGCTTGCGGTGTGGACTCTGCTGAGGTCGCACCAACCAGAGCAGAGATGCCTCTCGAGACACAGAGATGGGGGGTGGGTGCCCCCGTGGTCACACTCCTCTGGTCACACTGAATGGGACATTGTCTTCCCCTGTGGTCGCAGATACTGGGGTGTGGAGACTTCTGTGGTCACAGAGACTGAGCTGTTGCTGCTTCCGGACTCACTCTGACTGTGGGGTAAGCGCTCCTGGGTCCCATGGGCTGGGCCGTGGAGGTTTCTTGTAGTCAGAGACACTGGGATGTGGACGCAGCCGGGACTCATCTGCGGTCATAGAGACAAGGAAGAGAACATGTTTGTACTGGAGTGTAGACACTCCCTGGCTCACGTTGTCTGGGGTGTAGACACTCCTGGAATCCTACAGACCAGAGTTTGGCTGTTCCTAGGGTCACACAGACTGGGAAATGGACCCTCCCATGGCCATGCAGGCAATGGAGCGAATGAACTTGAGGCCACAGAGACTGAGGTGTGGAAACTCCCTGAAAGTTGCAGACCAGGGAGTGACTCCCCGGTGGTCAGAGCTTGGGGTGTGGAGACTTCTTTGATCATACAGCCGAGGGTGTAAAAACTCCGGGAATCACACAGCTAAGGGCATGCCACCCTGGGGACACGAAGACTGGGTGGTGGCTTCTCTTGTGGTCACACTGAAAGTTGGTCATCCTGGGGTCCCACAGACAGGCCATCGTGTGGAGACTTCTGGAGAAACGGGCTGGCTGTGGGCCCTCCTGGGGTTACACAGACTGGGGTGCGGACACTTGTGGCATTTCAAGGTCTGAGGAATGACCGCACCTGGGGGACACTGACTGGGGGACGTGGAAAGCCCATGGTGACAGACTGGAGTGTGAACGATTCTGCAGTAACACAGATGAGGGGTGCGCTCCCGAGGACACCCATGGGGGTCTGGAGATTCCTGGGGTCACACAGAGCGGGGGGGACACTCCTGTGGTGACAAAGGCTGACGTACGGCCATGGGTAAGGTCGCTGGGGTGTGTGCACTGCCTCGGGCTACCATGCTCGGTGGTGGGCACTTCTTGTGGTCAAACAGACTGGAGTTTTCACAGCTCTGTGGCGACAAGCTTTGCGATCTGGACACTCGCAGGCTCACAGAGACTTGTTGACTATTCCAGGTATCACACGGACTGGAGTGCATATACTCCCGTGGTGACATGAACTGTGTTGTAGACGCCCCTGGGGTGACCATGACCGAGGTGTGGTAACCCCTGAGGTCACACAGACTGGGGAAGGGACACCCATTGTTGTTGCGCAGTCTAAAGAACCGACAAACTCGCGGTCCAACTGACTGGGGTGTGTACATTTTTGGGGCAACACGGACTGGGTAATGGAAAGCCTAGGGTCACAGCCTGGAAAATAAACTGTCATCACACACTGGGGTGGAAGTACTCAGACTAAGGTAAATGCTCGACTGGGGACACATGGTATGGGGTACACACGCCTCTGTGGACACAGTGACTTTGGTGTGGAGTCACCTAGAGGCGTCTGGACGCTCCAGGAGTTGCGAGGCTAGGGTAGCGACACTCGGGGCCGGACAGGGTGCTCCCGAAGCCGGAGCCCGAGCCTGGGTTAGGCTGGTCCTTCCTGGGCCACACATTCAGGGGTGTGGACACCGCTGGGTCGCACGGTTTGGGGATTGGGCACCTGCCGCCATCACAGGGACATGCGTGTATGTCGGATGTCACACAGATGGGGGTGGCCACGATTAGGGACACGGAGCCTGAGATGCGAATACTCGCTGGGTCCCAAAGGCTGGTGTGTTTACACTCCTGGAGATTTAGGTGGATATTCCTGGGGCCTCAGACTCTAGTGTGGGCATGCTGAATTTGCATGGTAATGGGTGTGGCCACCCCCGCGGTCACTAGGCTTTTGTGCAGATACTTCTGTCATGCGTTTCTGGAGTTGCACTGCTTGGGCGAGAAGACTCCTGGTTTAACATTCCATAGTGTGCCCCGCTGCCAACATCAGGCATTATAGACTCAATATGGACACTTCTAGGTTCACACGGTCAGGTACAGAGACATCTAGGGTCACCAACTGGAATGTGGGTGGTCCTGAGATCACTGAACTGAGGTGTAGACGAAGAATGTGTTTCTAAAGATACACAGGAGGGGCGTCTGGGTGGCTCAGTCGCTTAAGCGTCTGCCTTTGGCTCGGGTCATGATCCCAGGGTCCTGGGATCGAGCCCCGCATCGGGCTCCCTGCTCCGCGGGGAGTCTGCCTCTCCCTCTGCCACTCCCCCTGCTCGTGCTCTCTCTCTCTCTCTCTCAGTGAATAAGTATTTAATTTAAAAAAAGGTACAAACTTCAAGTTATAAATAAGTTCGGGGCTGTAATGTACTGCATAGTGACTAGGATTATCAATATTGTATATTTGAAAGGTTTTAGGAGAGTAAATCTTGGGGCGCCTGGGTGGCTCAGTCAGTTAAACATCTGCCTTCGGCTCAGGTCATGGTCCCAGGGTCCTGGGATCGAGCCCCGCATCAGGCTCCCTGCTCAGCGGGGAGTCTGCCTCTCCCTCTGCCCCTCCCCACCTCCACACTCTTGCTCTCTCTCAAATGGATAAAATCTTAAAAAAAAAAAAGAAAGTAGATCTTAAAAGTTCCTATCACAAGAAAAAATTTGTAAGTGAGCTAATGCATGTTAACTGAACTTATTGTAATCATTCTGCAATAGCTATATATCGAATTAGGTTGTATACTTTAATATTTATATGAAGTGGTATATCTTATGTTAATGAGAACAAATATTACTATATATATTAAAATGAAACACTGGGATACAGTAATATATGGACTTTTTTATTAGTACATCAAATTATAAGATCTTCCATAATTCAAAGTAGTGACAAATGCGAACAGCATTTCAAGATGCCTGCACACTCATACTGGGACATACAAAGTAACGGATTTGGCTAACAGCTGCTGCTTTTACTATCGTGATTTGTTGCCAGCATTCGTATTGGGGGGTAAAGCTCAATTTCGGTCCTATGAGTGAAATTTCAGTTCTATTAGTGAAAATAAAGATGTAATATTTTCCTCCATCAGGTTCACAGATACCCCTGATTTCTATCCAGGTTAAGATCCCCTGTTTTGGGGGTAAACTCCAGACATAATCAGGACACCTTTGGAAAGCTTGAGAGAGGTGGCAAGACCTTGCTCAAGAATCTCCTCTGCGGTGTAGACAGGCATTGTGTGATGTTGCTTTCCTTGCTGTGTTCCTGGTGGTCGTTGCAGGTTCCCACTCGGGGCGTGGATGTTCAGGACCCGCTGATGAGATATTTGAAAACCAGTTTATCAACGCAGGTTCTCGTTTTCCCGACAGCAAACAGCTTCCGAGATGTATCAGACTGCCAGCTACCTAAAGTCAAGGACAAAGAAAGTTTTAAAAATACATTTTCCCACTTCCTTCTACTGTAATCATTGTTCACTCAGGTACTGACATTTTTTTTAAAAGATTTTTTTTTTTATTTATTTCACAGAGAGACTGAGAGAGCACACGCAGGGGGAGCGGCAGGCTGAGGGAGAAGCAGACTCCCCGCCGAGCAGGGAGCCCAATGTGGGGTTCGATCCCAGGACCCTGGGATCCTGACCTGAGCCGAAGGCAGAAGTTTAACGACTGAGCCACCCAGGCGCCCCTAGAGGGAGAAGCAGGCTTCCCGCCAAGCAGGGAGCCCGATGTGGGGCTCGATCCCAGGACCCTGGGATCCTGACCTGAGCCAAAGGCAGACGCTTAACCAACTGAGCCACCCGGGCGCCCTGGTACTAATATTTTTGTGACTTTTTCCCCCTACTTCTATTGTGAACCGTAACATACAGAAAAATACACAACATCTATGTATGTTTTATATATGTTCAGTTTAAGGAGTGACAAGAAGGTGTTATTTTTTAATAACTGTAGGATGTTCATTCTCATGGCTGTGTAATTCTCCACTGAGAGCATGCCAGGACTTAACGATCCATTCTGCAGTTATGGATGTTTGGGCTCCGTCTAGTCTGGGGGTACCAACAGTGCCAGCGAGGAATTCTAGTACTTATTTCTTCGGAGCAGCACTGGCCCGCGTGCAGCCCTATACGATGCCTAAGCATTTCCCACGGGGGCCATCGGGGTACAGGGGTTCCCACCGCACACCCTTCCGGACACTTGGCAGTGGCAGTCCTTAGTGTTAGCTTGCATTGCCCTGAGAAGCCGATTGTCATGTGCTTGTTAGCCAATCTCCTATTTTCTTTTCCCTACTGATTTATAGGAGCTTTTTAATATCAAGGATACTATATCTAGGGTCTGTAAATAATCTTTGCCCACCGTGATTCACCATTTCATTTCTTAAAAGGTACCTTTTTTTACTTCTTTTTTTAATGGAAGACTTGGTCTAAAAACCCTGCTAAGCCATTGTCAGAAAGGGACTTTCTCTGACGTGACTTCCTGAGGATGAAAAGTCCTCCAGCACAGAGAGGTTTGGCTCACTCTGCCGCAGGCACACTGGCCCCTCACGGCTCCCTCACACACCACGCATGGTTCTGCCTCAGGGCCTTTGTATTTGCTATTCCCTCTCCGTGGAATGCTCTTCCCCTAGATGAACACACACATGCTCTCCCTTGTCTCCTTCAGGTCTCTGCTCAAACATTACCTCAGTGAGCCCTTCGTGGACAACCTTTTTAAAAACTGCAAACTGCCACCCCTGGAATTCCTGATTCTCTTTACCCTACTTTATTAAAAAAAAATGTTCATATCCCTTATTACCTTTACACACACACACACACACACACACACCTGTATATATATATACAATATGTTGATTCAAGCTATATATAGTGAAATGCAAGCTGTAAATGTCTATGTATACGTCTATGTATACGTAGTCTATCTGTGGGTATGCTGTGTGTAGGGACTCCTGCATTCATAAGCTGTTTGTTTATTACCTCTTTCTCAATCTAGAAAGGGCCAGGATATTTGCCTGTTTTGTTTGCTCTCTCTCCCGACCCAGAACAACGCCCAGCCCACAGCACATGCTTAATAAACGTTTACTGAGCGCCTCAACGCGCACAACGCTTAAAGCAGGCCCCGACACAGGACATCCCGTACTTAGTAATGGCTGGCTGACTGAAGTCTTCTCAGTTAATGTAAAAATTTCAAAGGTGAAATTTTTCTGAGCTTTTTCTTAAAGGTGCCCTTTACTCAAACTGTTAGATAAAAAGGCAAATTTACCTGAATGTATTAAGGTGAACAATTCATTTCATTGTCTTCCACCTACCCAAGAAAAAGAAAAATGACTCAGATACTTGCCTGAGGTTTTCCATTCATTACACTTGGTCTTACCCATTGATTCTTACAGCTACTGGGAGGCAGAGAGGAGTGTTTTGGTCCCAGAGACCTTGTGATTTGGGGGCAGAAAGGGGTACACTGAGAGGGGGTCATGTGGGCTCCGAGAAAGGGCACTGAGGGCCCTGGGCCACATGTTTCCAGACCTCAGAGGCCAGCAGGGTGTGGCGCTGGGAAGCAGCCAGGGGCTGCGACAATGTGTCCGCTGTGCTGATGGGGCAGTCCTGGGGACGGATCTCCTTGGCCAGCCGCCCTTTCTTCTTCAATGTGCAGGCCTCCTGGTACGGTGGCGAGATGGGGGGCTGCGTGGGTGGAGTATACTTGTACTCTGAGCCGTCCTCTAGCTGTAGGGACACATGGTGGGGGGGGACAGTGAGGACCTGGGAACCTAGGACGGTGCCCCCCCATCTGCCCACTGTTGGTTGGACACTCACGTCCAGTGGGTAACTGCGGTCCGAATCATAGGAGCTTAGGTCCCCACAGGTCACAAATGGCACAATGATGCGAGTGGGACCATCCAATTGGTTGAAATCTGGATCTGACAAGCAGGGAGAAATAAGACAGGACGGGCTGGGGTGCCTGGGACCAGTTGGGACTCCTTCTACAGCAAGGGTATGGAGTCCTCCCCATGTACCTACCAGCTCCTCCACCGGAAATCCTTCATTTGGTTCAGATCACCTCCTCAGGGAGGGCCTCCATGATCACCTGTTCTAGAACATCCCCCTCCCCTGCTTTTCTCACATGGCACCTTATGTTCACTTGCGATTCTACCATACGCTGCCTGAACCCTGTCTCACTCAAGTGTGCTCACCTTAAGAGCAGACTCTGTGCCTTTTCCCACTAGGGACCAGGCTAAAGACTCTCGGGGCAAAACTCCCGCACCGGGGTAGAGTATCCACCTGAGGGCGTGACCGAGTCTTCCTAGGCTAGAATCTTAGGTGGGTGGAATCTCCCCTGGGGCAGGACTCGGGATCCAAGAGTAACCATTAGAGGACTGGGATGAAGATCCTCCTGGGACAAAACATCCATACAGGGGTGGAATTTCCACCCGAGGGTGGGGCTAAGGATCATCTTGGGACAGAAGTTCCATAAAGGGTAAGTTTCCACCAAGGGGTGGGGCCGAGGGCCCTCCCGAGACATAAATTCCAGAAGGGGGCAGAGTCCTCCCCCACCCCCTGTCCCAGGAGGGGCCCAGGGCTCTGGCTCTCACCGTAAGAGTGGTCCAGCAGGGGTTTGGTCAGGTCCGGAAGGAAGCCTTCAGGGGGGTCATAACCCTGACAGACAGCGAAGGCCTCTGTGGGTGGAAGGTGGAGTGAGGGGCGACCGCTACCCGCACCCCGCAGCGGACGCACGCCTGAGACCGGCACCCGCCTGCCTGGCCCCCCACCCCCCTGACCTATGCTGGAGTTCCGGCTGCTTCTGGGCTTGGCACACAGCACGCTGGAGAAGAAGACGCGCAGCTGGCTATAGATCAGGGTCACATCCCGGCCTCGGAAGATCTGCAGGGCAAGGGAACAGAGATGAAGGCATGAGGGTGGCCCTGGAGGACCCCTCTTTAGCCCTCGCCAGGTTCTCCAAGGCTTACCTTGGCTACAAAGCAGCCTCCTGGCTTCAACACATGTGTAGCAATGTTGAGAGCCTGTGGGCAGGACAAACGGCTAAGGCGGAGGTGGAGACAGGCACGAGGGGTCCAAACTGAGGCAGGGGCAGCCAAGGTTACTCACGGCTAGGAGGAGCTGGGCCTGCATATACTCATCAACATCATGGAGGCCAGTTACTGCGGCAAGAGGAACAGCATTAGGGGGGGCCATCCGGTTCTGGCTAGCTCCTTGTCCCAGACAGGTCGGGATGCTACAAACATTTCCCAGGCTCTCTTACTACTAAGGTTCTGCTTGCAAATTACTATCTGCCAACTGGATGCATGTTCTGGGCTCCTAGCCCTCAGGCACTCATTTTAATTTTCAAAACAACCTTATACACAAGTATCATTATTATCATTTCTTACCTCCAACCCAAACTGTTCCTCTGAGCGCCTGACTCACAGATCAGACTCTGACACGTCCAAGACCAGACTCCTGACCTTCCTGTTCAAACCTCTCTCCTTACACCATCTTCCCCATGCCATCTGATCCTTCCAGTTGTTCCAGCCAAAAACCTTTGTACCGTTGACACCCTCCATTCTCTTCTCACATCCACGTTCAAGCATTAGCAAGTCCTGTCGGCTGTACTTGCACAAGAGCTCCTGGATCAATCCTCTCGCCTCACCTCCGCCACCGCCACCCCGGTCATTGCTCGCCTGGGCTACGCCGTGGCCTCCCCCTCCCGCCCTCGCCCCTCACACAGCTCACAGCAGCCAGAGGGGTCCGGTCACAAGTGGAGTCAGCATGGCCCTCCTCTGCTCACAACCCTCTCATGGTTTTCCCTGAGCTCTCATCTCAGGGAAAAAGCCACAGTGCTCACTGTGGCCCCCACAAGGACCCACACAAGGATCTGCCCCCGCATCCCGCCACCTCTCTGACCTCCCGTCCTACTACTCCCCCCTCGCTCACTCTGATCCAACCACACTGATATCCTCGCGGTTCCTCACACATGCCAAACACCCTCCCACCTCAGGGCCTTTGCACTGGCTGGTCCCTTTGCCTGCACTGTTCGTTCTCCAGATATGCCCCTGGCCTACTCCCTCACCTCTTTTAAGTCTTTGTGCTAAGGTCATGGGGGCCTTCCCGTCCACTTTACTTAAAATGCCAACAGGTACTCCCTGTCTCCTTCTCCTTTCCACTGATGTTCCTCATGGTACCTATCATCTCTTCGCATGCTATGTGACTCTATCATTTGTTTCTTTTCCCTCTGCTCCCACTAGAACGTCAGGTCTGTGAGGTCAGATTAGTAGAATTTTATTCACAAGTGTTTTCCCCACTTGTAGAACAGTACCCGACACACAACAGGTGCTCAATCAATGTGCACCGAGTGAACGGCTGACTGGAAAACAGGAATGAGCAGCACCACAGAAACAGAGAGTTGCAGATGAGAGGTGAGCAAAGGGAAAGGTAGATAGCAGGCAGACCGAAGCGGCAGGGTACGGAGACGGAGGGGACAGAGGCAGAGATCAGGAAGCAGGGGCAGGGAGAAACTGCTAGATGTGGGAGAGGTGAGGGACAGCTGAGAGCAGAGGGGAGGCAGGGAGTAGCTGAAGTGGTGAAAGAAGCCAACAGAGGGCGCCTGGGTGGCTCAGTCGGTTCAGTGTCCGACTCTTGATTTCGGCTCAGGTCATGACCTCAGGGTCGTGAGATCGAGCCCCGCGCCACGTGCTAGGCGTGGAGCCTGCTTAAGATTCTCCCTTTCCCTCTGCCCCCACCTCTCTTAAAAAAAAAAAAAAAGGAAATAAAGAGAGAAGCCAGCAGATGTGGGAGCCACAGAGAAGGACGCCCACAGGGCTCCCGCCGGGCCTCCCGACCCCTGCTGCTTACCGTCAGGAGCCCCGTCGCACACCACTAGGTCCGCTGGGCGGCCCTCAAAGTGCTGGATGATCTCCTTGGCAGTGGAGAGCTACAGAAGAGAGGGAAGACGAGTGGTCCCGGGCCCCCCCGTCCGCAGCCCTCTAACCCTGCCTGCCCAGGGCCCTAGCCAGCAACCCTGGGGCAGCCAAACCCTCAGGCTTCACTGGTCTAACACCGGGTTCCATCTCTGGGGACCCAGTCCCATCATTTCTGGCTGGCTGAAATGATGACCGGCTGGTTCTGTTTCTCCACTGTTACACTCTCTCTGTCTTTCTCTTCCACTCTCCGTAGCTGCCAGGTTTGGAGGGGCTCTCACCCGGGATACACCCCAACACCCCCAGCCACGCTCTTACCTGGGTGATGTCCCCTTGGATCTGTAACACACCTGGTAATGGAGCCATAGCCTGAAGGTCCACGGCCACCACATGGCCGGAACCCTGGCCCCTGTGGACAACATGGCCCACGTCAGCCCAGTTGTCACTCCCGGCTCATCCCTGACCTGGCCTGCCCTCCCAGCTGCCCCCTCTGGGAGCCCACACTCACCCAATTTTCTGGCTCAGCACCTGGCTCCAGCTGCCCGGGGCTGCGCACAGGTCAACTGCCCGTGTCACACCTGAGCACACACAGGGACATGTAGTGGTCAGTTGCACCCACCTCTGCAACCCTGAGCCCTGCAAAGTTCACCCCTCTCCCCTGGGGGAGCACCCACATCTCTCCGTGCCCAACTCCTTCCAAGTCACCTGCCCCTCTTCCTGCCCCGTCCCTGCCCCGCAGACCCTCCAAGTCAGCCCACCTACCACAGGAAGCTCGGCCGCCATGGCCCACTTATCTATTCCCTTTGCCCACCCCATCCCCCGGTGACTCGCCCGCCAGGTGGGGACCTTGGAAGAGGTGGAATTCCTCGTCAAGTTGTAGCAGCTTGAAGGCACTGCGGGCACGCCAGCCATGCTCCTTGGCCAGGCGGTAGTAGACGTCCCGCTTGTCCTTTGATGTCCGTCCCATCTCACACGCTGTCTGCCCAGGGACCTGCCAACAGTAAGCTGATGCTGCCCTGTATCAGTAACTGGGGGAGTGGGCTACCATCCATGTCTGCAGGGCAGTGAGAACCACACAAACTGCCCCAGGCCCCCCAGGACAGCTCACTCAGCAGATGGGGAAAGTGGAGCCCAGTCCCTGACCCCACTGACCCCACAAGGCCGGAGGGACTCCATCACTGAGCACTAAGGCTTCATTGCTCACCCCACAGAACCCGCCCTGCTCACTCCACAGACTCCCCCACTCACCCCCACAGATCCCCAAACCCAACACTTATAGATGACCCATTGCCGACCCTGTGGGCCTCCCACTGCTGCCCACCCATACTCCACACATCAAGCCCCGTGACACTCACCCACCTCACCCCCATTAACATCTCACTGACCATCTCCCCAGCTGTCTTCACGGCCCCTAAATTCATACACCCCTATCAGCCTTGCTCTCACCCCCAGTATCCTAATACTACCTCATGGTACTCCTCACTCCCTTAATCTCTCCCCACCCCATTCCCCATTAATAAATGATTAGTCCCCCACTAACTCCTTTATTACTACATCCTTACCAACCTCCATTAATGCGTAGAGGATCATGGCCTATTAGTTCCCCATTAAGCTCTCAATTACTATGATTTATCAGCTCCCATTAACCCAGCCCTCCAACCGATCTCACCGTTAGCCCCCTGTAACCCCTTCATTACCACACATGTTAATCCCTGATGATCACACATCAGTTCGCCCACCTGGCCCCCTCAATAATCACTTGATGATCACACCCCAGCAGCTTACTATTATCCTCTCTTTGCTCACTGTTCCCATTAATTCCTCAATTATCATGCCATGACTCCCCAAAACCCTTTGACTACAACACACCTACCTCTCATTCACTTTTCCTTGATCACTTCCCCCCTTAGTTCCTTGATCGTGACTCCCACTGGCTTCAATTATTCCCTCCATAGCTTCACCATTATTCTTTGGATTACTATTGTCCCACCGCTCTTCATTAACTTAGTATCATACCTCAGCAGTCCCCCAGGGATCACGTCCCCATCCGCCTCCCACTACCTTCTTTCTAGCTGCCCACTCTACCACCCCTTCATTCATCAATGAACACACCCCTGGCCCCCACGAACATGTTGACTAAAACACTCCTATCAGCCCCCATCGATTCCCGACAGCACGCCCATCAGACCTCCAGTACTTTCATGCGACCCACGCCCCTCTCCCATTCACAGCCCTCTGGCCACGCTCCCGATCTCGCATCATTACCTCAAAGCCCATGTCCCCACTGGGACCACGAGACCCCATTCAAGGAGGCTCCGCCGGTATCTGAAGCCCTGCACTGCCCCCCGCCCCCCGTCCACCCCGCACAGCGGTTCCCTTCCAGACAAACCTTGGGTCTGGAGCCCCACCGGCACCAGCCGCCCAGACTACGCGGCGGCAGCACGGAAGGCGAACTTCCCTCCTTCCCTCGCCGGCGGGACAGCGCAGGCGTGCCTCAGCTGTCTCGGCCCGGACCCACGCCCTCCGCGCCCCAGGGCCTACCTTAGCTTTCGGGGTGGGGAGCAGGGGGCCGAGGAGACCGGTCCGTGAGCAGCCCGAGCCGCGGCGAGAGCGCAGACCCGCCAGAAATCGTAAGGCTTCAGTGTGTGCTCTTAGTCCGAAAGCCTGACGCGCATGCCTACGGACTCCCGCAGCGTGGCGAGCCTGTCATCGTGGAACGCGAAGGCTGCGGCGCGGCGCGGACCCCACCTGAACGTACAACGTGAGTCCCCGTCATCTTGTGTCGACGTAGTTCGTCTCGCGGACTGCCGATCCCAGCATGCAACGGGCCCGACCCGAGCTGCTGAAGTCGCGCACACACGTCGCGAGGCGGTCAGAACCGACTCTTCTTTTGTTCCGAGGCTACGATGGCTTTTGCTCCCCGCCCCTCCTTTTTTGGACCGGCGTGTTCACTGGGGACTACATTTCCCAAGACGCAACGGGCACGGCGGAACCCATTCCTTTTACGCGAGCCGCGAAGTGAAATTACAGCTGGCGTCGGGAACGTTGAGAGTTAGGAGAATGCGTTAATTAAGTGCGCTGGAGCACGGAAGCCGCTCTGTGGCAAGATGCGAATCCACTTCAGCTCACTGAAAGCGCTGCTCGACTTGTACGCTTTCAGAGCTTCAGTTTCTCCCTCTGTAAAATGGGGATAATAAGTAGTATGGCTTCACAGAGTTATTGGGAGGATTTGAATAGGTGTAGCTCCGCACAGTGTCTGTCCTTTTGTAATTCTGTGTTCTTCAAACGTTTTTAACTTCGATCCACTGAAAAAGACTGCATCGCGACCCGGTGCACAAGTAAATATAGTAATGGAAACATTCATTAAAGCGTTTACCATGTGCCAAGCACCTATTCTAAGTGCTCTGGTAAATGGCTAACAACCGGCTCTTTGGGCGGGGGCTGGGGGGTGGGGAGGAAGCCCTGATGTCTCACATGTGCCAATTTTCCATGGTTTCCATACCATCATCTTGTCAGATTTTAAAATTACCAACGTGTAGTCATGGGACACAGAGTTTGGAAGAGATGCAGTAGTGCACCATTATGTAATATTTCTACCATACCGTTTAAATAGGGGTAAATGATCTCAAGAGCGTAGAGAATAGTGAAATGTAGTAAAATAATCAGGAAGTGACGAGTTTTGAGTATCACCTTTGAAATAATCTAATTTATTTTTTGTTAGATTTTATTTATTTATTTGACAGAGAGAGACAGCGAGAGAGGGAACACAAGCAGGGGGAGTAGGAGAGGGAAGAAACAGGCTTCCCGCCGAGCAGGGAGCCTGATGCGGGGCTCGATCCCAGGACCCCGGGATCATGACCTGAGCCGAAGGCAGACGCTTAACGACTGAGCCACTCAGGCGCCCCTTAAATAATCTAATTTATTTAATTGTAAGTTTATATTATTTCATTTTAAATAATAGCTGTTTAACAACTGGTTCGCGAAATTCCTGAAAATGGAACAAGCAGTCTGCAAACCTGTGCGAGGCTCCAGTGCACTGCTGGATTCTTTCCTTGAACTCATTTTAATCCTAATAACAACCATCTGAAGTAGTTTCTGTAACTATCCCCGGTTTATAGATATATAGGGAGGCTATATATTACATTAGGTGTATAAACATATATGCTGCTTAATACGTATGTGATTATATAGAAATATAGTGATGTATAGTATTTATTAGTGTATAGGTTATATATTAGTAGGAAATTAAATAAATATAAATATACTGTTACATGTAAATATAAGAAAAATATAATAATATATTTATGCATTTGTATAGAGTATAAAATACACATATCTTATGCATATGACTTTTAAATGTATGTATTGCTATATATAAATATACTGACATCTATATACATTTACTTACTAAAGTAACTGTACTAAATTAAACATACTATTATATGTGTAAATATATGATGTTATGTCAGGTGGTGATAAAAGCTATGAAGAATAACAAAGTCGGGTGAAAGGGATGGAGAGTAACAGAGGGGTCGAGTTGCTTTTATTTTATTTTTAAAAAAATTATTTATTTATTTGAGAGAGAGAGCGTGGCGCACGAGCAGGGGGAAGGGAAAAAGGAGGGGGAGAAGCAGACTCCCAGCAAAGCGGGGAGCCCTAGGCGGGGCTCGATCCCAGGACCCCGGGATCATGACCCCAGCCGAAGGCAGACGTTTAACCGACTGAGCCACCCAGGCGCCCGTGAATTGCTCTTTCAGACAGCGTAGTCAGGGAAGACTTCTCTGAGGAGGTGGCATTTGAGCTGCGACCTAAAGGGAAGCACACCCTAGGAATATTTGGAGGAAGAGCATTCCAGGCACAGGCAACACCAGGTGCAAAGACCCTGAAGTGAGAACAAGCTTGGTGAGTATTCAAAGAACTGCAAGGATTGATTCATCATTCCTTAGAAATACTGAGCTTCACTAGGCAGGAATTTTGTTCTGTCTCGTTCGCTGCTGCCTCCCGGCCCTAGAATAGGGCCCGGCACGCAGGTGGCATTCAGTAGACATATGTTGAATCCACCCTTTTGTTGCTTTGTTCCTTTATTCTTTCCTCAGTGGTGCGTTCTGCATTTATGCGGGGGCCCTGGGAGGTGTAGACAGACGGGCAGAGACAGGAAGAGAAGCACTTCCCGGAGGAGTCCCATAGAGCCGGGGAGGAAGCAAGAGCTGATCAGCAGCGCTCCAGGGCCTTGTGGGGGGCGGTGGGAACACGGCTCCCCTGCGGAGGTGAGCAAGGGTGAGAAAGCAAGGGTTCAAGCCACCTGGCCGCTCGCTGCTCCACAGAGGGGAGGGGGTGCCAGGCATTGGGGGCCCATGTTCACCCTGTGGGATGCTTCCCACGTCCTGTTTTCTTGCCTCTCACAAAGAGGATGTTTAATTTTTTTGCAAAGCAACTTGCTTCCTCCAGCAGGGCTGGGGGACTTGGGGGACGGGATCCAGGCTCTGAACTCCCCAGGCTTTTCCCGAAGTAGGGTGTCGGCCTGCAGCTCCCACCCGGCACCCCACTGAGTGTAAAGGGGTCCTCCCTCAGCCTCCCGAAGAGGTCAAGGCGCGGGGAGCTGCCAGGCCAGCTCTGGACCGCGGAGGGCATCTTACCGGGGGAGGGAAAGACGGGGGTGGTCCAGGTGCAGGGGACCAGACACAGACTCAAAAAGCCTTGCTGCCCAGGGGCTGCTTTGAGGGACGGAAGAGTCTCTCAGCGGGGAGCCTGCATGAAAGGAGAGATTAGAATCCTAAATGGAGCCCAGTGGGGGGTTGCTTTCACAGGCGGAGAAGAATTCATTAATTCCTTTCACAAATATGTTATTGAGCAATTATGGTGGCTCAGGCATTGTTCTAAGTGCTTTACCTGTATTCATTCATTCAGTCTTCCCAGGGCCCTAAGAGTTCGATGTTATTCTGCCCCGGGGAAAGCGGAGACCCCGAGGTTTCAGAACTTGCCCCAGGCCACACAGCTAGTAAGTGGCAGAGCTGGGAAAGCTCACGCTGTTAACTGCTTGGCTCTGTGGCTCCCTCCCTTGAAGGCTGCTGAGCAGTGACCTGTTTTAATGAAAAGCAGGGATCTGCTTATAAGAACCCACAGGAACCCAAACCGACTTCTAATAGACTCGATCGCAATCCCAAATGTCACACAAGGGTCTGCTTTACCGAACCCACAAAAGCCTTAAATGACCCCGCAAAAGGACCTTAACTTCGATGAACTAACAAAGCCTTCTTATCCCTGGCACAGACTCAAGGCCTCGGTCAAGCTTAAAGACATCTGTTCCTTCTAAAGCAAGCTGCCCTCCCTCCGCAGCCAGATTTCACTTTCCCTTTGTTTTTCCTCCTACCAGCATATGTTGAACACTTGCCGTTTGCCCTGAAACTTAGCTAAGCTATGGGGCGCGGGGCTGGATGAGGGTTTGTCCCTCCCCTAGAAGAGGTCACTTGGCAGAAATAAAAATAAAAATGATGATAATAGGACACTCGATACGTGGCATTTATTGAGCACCTGCTGTGTGCCTGATGGCCCGGCCCTGGGCAATGCTGGAGGGCCTAAGAAGGCCCTGGGAGGGCAGGGGAATGAATGATCAGGGCAGGAAACTGCTGCTGGGATGTGGTGGGTGGGGGCATCTGTTTTTTTGTCCAAGGTACACTAGTTCTTTGGACAGGACGCTTTGTCTTTTCTTGAAATCTAGACACCTCCCTCCCCCCTCCCCCCCCCCCCCCCCCCCCCCCCCCCGCCCCCCAACACGCATACCATAGCTATGTAGGCCAAGGCCTCTGCCGACAGGTGTCTCTTTCCCTGGCTGGTTTGTAGCACAGATGTGTAATGGCTCCGGGGGGGGGGGGGGG
>NW_022589738.1:19952645-19965783 GCF_004348235.1 Phoca vitulina | reverse complement strand
GGGGGGGGGGGGGGGGGGGGGGGGGGGGGGGAAGGTGGAATATGAGAGGAGAGAGACAGCAGAAGAGGCTGGGAGAGACAAGGGAAGTGTGTGTGTGTGTGTGTGTGTGTGTGTGTGTTTGGATATCCTCGGTGTATCTCATCTGCCTGTACATGTTCTCAGGCTCAAACACACACATGTGAGCTCCACCCACATCGTGCTGTGTAGCTTACCTCGCTGTCTCTTGTATCTATGACCGCCTGGCCAACTCGTGTGTTTTACCTGTGGCACCCGCATGCCTTGCTGAGGTCTGCTGCTGCAGTTCATCTGCATGGGGTTGCGTGTGTATGTCCCTGGGGCGTTTCTGTGTCTCCTTTGTAACGCTCATGGCTGCCGAGTGTGTTTATGTGTCTGGCCCGGACGTGCGTGTCTCCTGTGTCCGTGTGTCTTTCTTCTCTGCCGCCGTATTTGTGTCTGGTTGTGGTGAGCGACTGCGTGTGCGCGCCCTATGGGGGTTTCTCTTGGGGCCACTGTATGTGTCCTATCTGGTTCCTTTGTTTCCTCTTCATGTTCCTTTGAGATGTAGTTTCTGGATTTCCTCTTCATCCCAATAGTTCAGTGTCCTCTCCGCATCCTTGCCTTTCCTGTCCACGCGCCTGTATTTATTGTGAATTTACAACGCGCTCCCTGCACGTTTCTTCTGACTTGATTTGCGAACGGCTGTCTGTGTTCGTGGCTGCGCGCGGCTGTCTGCGTGACCGGGATGGTGTGTGGGTGTGTGATGGCAGCTTCTTTGTACGGTCGTGCCTGCCCGTGAATGCCCCTCTCTGTGACGAGAGAGCCCTGTGTGGTCACCCGGGGTCACGAGTTCACACGTGAGTTCGCATGCACAGAGGTATCATCATAGAGCCTGAGTCTGGACATGGGCCTTCAGGATTGTCTGAAGCTGGACTCATCCGTACGAGAGACACTGTCCCCCCCCCCCGCCACACCCCCGTCTGATGTCGACAGCTGTGTGAAGTCCTATTCGTGTGCTCCCTGGGGTAGGGCTGCCAAGTCTGTGCGTGATGATATCTGTGAGTCTGGAGTGGCTGGAAATCAGCGTGGGCCTGCCCTGTGTCCATGTGTGGGTGATGATACCTTGTCGTGGCAGGTCATTTGGTGCAGCTGTGAGCATGTGAGAGTACCAAGGCCTGGGCGCCCCAGGTGCAGTCTCTGTGTGTTCATCTGCCAGCCTGTATTCTCTGTGTGCGGCTGCGGGTCTGCGCGCAGGTGCGCACTTCTGCGGGCGGTGGTGGGTCGGCCTCCGATTCTGAGCCCTGGATGGGGTTGTGATCCCTGAGCGCGCAGGAGGCTCTCTCCTGCTGGGGGGAAGTAAACGCCCCGTCCCTTACCCTCCTCCGACTGACTGCGGGTAGGGTGGGGGCATCTAGGCCAGCTTTGAAGCCCCAGCCAGCCCCTGGCCTTTCCGGGAATTCTCTGCTCCCCGACGCGGGGGGTGGGCAGGAGGGTGAAGAGGCCCGGACAGAGGCCTCTTGTCCACCGGGACCTCAAGCAGCTGGGCCTGGACCCCAAGTCCCATCCGCCTGACTGTGTGCAGGAGACACATGCCCTGCCTGGGACAGACATGCCTGTCACATGCTTGGATGGGAGTGAACAGACGGACCCACATATAAGGCAGACACACAGACAGTGGGGCTCCTCGGTTAGGGTGTGGACAGGCCCCACCCAAAGCCTGGGCTGGGGTCCAGGACTTTAGGGCGTGCCTTGTTTGCAGACAGTGTAGATCCACACTCCCCACCCAACCACAAATGCCCCCCCCGCCTCTCTCTGGGGACCCCCAAGATCTAAGGTCCGTTTTTGGCTAGGCCAGGCTATCTCTCTCTATATCTGAGGTCAGTCTATAGTGGCTTGGCTCTGCCTGTCCCTGTCCCTGTCCCCTTGCTGCTCTCAGGCCTGTCCATCCACCCTGTCTGCCCCTCTGCCTGAATCAGCCTCTCTCGACCTATTGTCATCTGTCCCTCTAGGTGTCTCCCTGCCTCAACCACTCCCTCTGTCCCCTTGGCTCTCCGGGCTGGTGTGTCTGTTCCCAGCCTCTGGGGATGTGTCTGGCTGCGTCCACCTGTCTATCTTCCAGTTGTCTCTCCTGCTTACTCCTGGGCCTGACTACCTGTTGCTTTCCTCCAGATGCTTCCATGGGCCTACACCCTGTCTCTGAGTCTGTCTGTGCCCCTCTTTCTCCCTATGACTGCCCCTCTGCCTGTCTACCGCTCCTCCACAACACGGCTGTCTTTCTGTCCTCCTGTCGTCTGTCTTTGTTTTGTTTCTCCTGCCCGCCTATCTCTATTTTGTGATTGTTTCTCTTACGATCTCTGTCTCTCCTCTCTGCATCTTTTCCCTCCATCTGTCCCTCCCCGCTGTGTGTCCGATCTCTGCGTCAGTGGCCCCTGCCTGCCTGGCCCTCTCTCTAGGTGTGGATCTACTCCCTCAATCTTTCTGTCCACCTCCCCCCCTCCCCACTCAAGGCCCCCACACACCTCTGTCTCTCTCCACGTGGGTCCAGGTGAAGGAGAGAAGCGCCCTCCTCCCCCACCCCCTTTCCTCCTCCCAGAGCCAGATGGAGGGAAACTAAATTAAAATTAAAAGTTCTTCCCAGAAAAAAAATAATCCGCGGGCCAGATGCGGCTCGGGCGGCGCTGATTAGCCACCTCGCAAGCGCGGCCGAGCTGATTGGCTACAGGGCGGGGCGGGGGCAGGGTCCGCGGAGGGGGAGCCGCGCCGGCCGTGGGGTCCCAGAGCCCTAGTGAGTTACTGCCGCTTCGGGAGCTCAGAGGAGCAGGGAGGTGAGGAGGGGGCGCTGGCCGGGATGGGGCTCCTGAGACCCCGACGCACGAGTGGGGATCCCGGGAGAGGTTTCCTGGGGGAGCCTCGGGGGAGGGGTTCCCTGGAGACCTTTTTAGCGCTAGCGGGGAATTGAATGGGAGGGGGAGTCCTTTTGGTGCCCTGCTCCCAGGAAGTGAATTCAGAAGTGGGTGAGAGTCTCCAGAGAGTGCTCACGACTGAGGATGGGGCTCCCTGAGAGGCGTCCCCTTCCCGGGAAGGGGATTCGGGGCTTGGGGAGGGGGTTTCCCCGGAGGCACTTTTAGCAATGATGGGCACCTTGCATGGGGGTTTCTGAGATACCGCACTCCCAGGAAGTGAGCTCTGGGCTGGGGGTTTCTTCGGAGACACTCCATCCAGAAAACCGGGGCTCCAGGCTCGCTTGGGGATTGCGGAGCACCCCCACCCCAAAAAACGCATCAGGCCCTGGGAGGGGGCTTTTGATGAAGGTCTCAGAGATAGCTCATCCTCAGGAGGGGAAATTAGGGCTCAGGACAGGTTCCTGAGACACCCCAAGACCAGGAAGGATCTTAAGTCTGGAAGCGTCTCTAAAGTTACTTCTGCCAGGAGAACGAGTGTTTAAGACTTGACAGGGGTCCCAGAAAAATACTTCTCTAATCCCTAAAAAGGGGATTAAATGGGGATCACTGGGTCACTTGTATCCCTGGAAGGAGGCTCAGTTTGGGGAATTGTCTCCCGCCTCTAGTGAGGATATTCAGAGTTGTGGCAGGGAGCAGTTTGCAGCCTGGGGGGGGCTAGGGTCTCCAAGCCCGCGCCCCCCCCCCCACCTCCAGCTCCTTCAACAGGTTGCATCAGCTCCGGGCTCAGGCTCAGGGCCCAGGCTGGGAGGAGGGGGGTAGGGGGCGTTAGGAGGGGTGGGGCAGCCAGGCCGACACGTGTCCCTGTAAGGAGTGAGAGGCTTGGCCAAGCGGTGAGGGTGGAGGGAGGGGGGTGTGGGGGGGGGGCCGGCAAGGAAAGAGGCAGCAAGAGAGACTGAGTAAGAGTGGGGTCTGGGAGGACAGGCTATCCCAGCTCCAGATGGCCATCTCGTCCGCTGTGGGGTCCCTCTCTCTCCCTTTCTCTCTCAGTCTCTCCCCCCCCCCCATTTGTCCCTCGCTGCCCTCTTTTTCTGCTTGTCTGAGTAACTGTTGGCATCTCTCCCCCTCCGGTTCCCTTCTCTGCCTCCCATGTCTTCCTCCGTTGCCTCTCACTGTTGTCTTTGAGTCTCTCCATTTATCTCCCCATCTCTCTGGTTCTCCATCTGTCTCTATCTGACCCCCTACCCTCTTGATCTAGCTCTCCCCACTTTGTAGCCCCCCTGCCTCATCTCTGGCCCCCCGCCCCCATTTCTCGGCCCACAGCATGGAGCTGCAGGACCCAAAGATGAACGGAGCCCTCCCTGCGGATGCTCTGGGGTGAGTCAGGGGCCCAAGGGGACAAGGCCAGGGGTCAGGATTACCCCCTCACCACCCCCCCACCCCCCCACCCCGGATTTCTCTGCCCTCTCCAGCTACAGGCAGGAACGCGAAGGCTTCCTGCCCAGCCATCCTCCTGCTCCAGGGAGGAAGCCAATCGAGTTCATGGATGTGAGTGACCTCACAGGATCTGTCCCAGCTGCACCTTGCCGAGCTCTTCTCTTCCCCTACTGTTCCCTCTTCCCGGGGCTTCCCTGCCTAGCTGTTTCCTGCCCCAGCTGCTCCCCAGTCCCCAGCTGCTCCCCTCCCTAGCTGTTTTGCCTCTGGTGACTGCTGCACTCTCCCCTGTTCTTCTCCACTTCCAGCTTCTCCCCTCCAAAGTTTCTCCTAGCTCTTCCTTCCTAGCTCTTGCTTTTCCAGCTTCTCCCTGGCTTCAACTCCTTTTCCTTCCTAGCCTCCGTCCTAGGGCCCTTTCTGGGCTTCTCCCCGCCCCATTCACTTCTCCCCTTGTCTTTCCTGGGCCCCAGCCCTGGTCTCCTTACCTGGTCTCCCTCCCCATGTGTGCCCGGGCCTGGCCCCTTCCCCCACAGTTCGAGGGGAAGACATCGTTTGGAATGTCAGTGTTCAATCTCAGCAACGCCATCATGGGCAGCGGCATCCTGGGACTGGCCTATGCCATGGCCCACACAGGGGTCCTCTTCTTCTTGTGAGTCCTGGGCAGCCTGCGGTGTGGGGCGGGGCAGGGGTGCTGTGTGGGCCAAGCCGGAGGCCTGGGGGCCAAGTCTGAGCTGGGCCATCTGTCACAGGGCCCTGTTGCTATGCATTGCTCTTCTGTCTTCATACTCCATCCATCTCCTGCTGACCTGCGCTGGCGTTGTAGGTAAGGCCTGGAGCTCGACCCGTATCTTGGACCCCAGACTCTGGACCCACCCCTCCGACCTGAGACCCTAGACCTCAACCCAAACCCTAGATTCCGAACATAAACACACTGAACATACCACACCCCCAGATCTTGGCCCCAGGACCCGACTCCATCCTCAACTCCCTGGACTCCAGCTCTCAGACTGCACGGTGGCCCTCAGAACTTAACTGGGCTCCCAGGTCCCCACCTCCCAATCCTCATCCTTCACCCCTCAGTCTGACACCAAACCTCATTTCTCAGACCCTCCCCACACCCAGATTACTACATTCTGCTTCTAACCCCCACTCCTCAGTCTCTAGCTCCCCCTAATTGTGGAAGCCAGCCCCATGACCCCAAGACACCCACTACCCACCTCCAGCCCCCAACCTTCTCCCTGGTCACAGATCCCACCTCCCAGGCTCCACCTCAACCCCACCCCGAACTGCTTAACCCTCACCTCCAGCTTCCATCAATCAGACCCAATTACCCCCAGTCCCAGCTCCTCAGCTCCCTGACCCTCGGGCCCACCCCCACCCTCTCACCCCTGGCCTGGCCTCCTGGACCCACAACCCATTCCCTGCTGTCTTCCTACCCCAGGGATCCGAGCCTATGAGCAGCTGGGACAGAGGGCTCTGGGCCCTGCGGGGAAGGTAGTGGTGGCCGCGGTGATCTGTCTGCACAATGTTGGGGGTGAGGACTCTGGGAGGTAGGGGATCAGCTTGGGGGAAGAGGGTGGGGTGGGGTGGGCTTCCTCAGGCTGGGCTGGGGGGATGAGGGGAATCCTTCTGCTTATACCTCCCCCCACCTGCACCAGCCATGTCCAGTTACCTGTTCATCATCAAATCCGAACTCCCCCTGGTTATCGGCACCTTCCTGGACATGGACCCTGAGGGGTGAGTGAGCAACACCCCTTGGCTCTGGCCGGCAGGCCATTGAGTCTACCTGTGCGGTCTGCCTGCTCTCTTCAACTCTGCGCCCAGCTGACTCCCAGGTGTTTGGAGACTGTTGGGCAGGCCAGTGGGGTCAGACTGTGATGCTTCTGTTTTGTGAGGCCAACAGCGCGTGTGACCATTGCTCTATCTAGTAGACCACGGGTTGGTTTTGGTGACTGTTGCTCTGGCTGACTCTGTCTGGTAGCTGACTCTGTATGTCCAGTCGACTCCGAGGCTGACCATGTGACTGTACACATCAAGTAGCCCGAAGCTCTGTGGATTTGGTTCTGGACCGTAGTACTGGCCGGCTCTCCGGCCAGCTGCACCACAGCTGGCTACGGCTGTGTCCTGTGTGCTGGGAGCCCAACCATGTGCGTCTGACGTTTGCTTACTCTGACTTTTCCCCGTCCGGCGGATTCTGTTTGATTCAGGGTCCCTCAGGCTGCCGAAATCTGTCTGGCTGTAAGTGTGAGCGTGCGGTGTACTGTGGCGCCAACTATGTGTATGTGATTGGCTCTGACTGTATGCGCCAGTGGACTCCCATCTCTGTTTAATTTGGCAGCCATTTTTTTCTGGCAAGTTCCTTCTGGCTCTGTGTGTGTGTGTGTGTGTGTGTGTGTGATCCTCAACTATGACGATATGTCCTCTGGACTGTGGTTCCCACCATGTGTGTTTGACCACTGTTCTGAGTATGCATCTAGTTGACGGCATGTTTGATTTTTTTTTAAAGATTTTATTTATTTATTTGACAGAGACACAGCAAGAGAAGGAACACAAGCAGGGGGAATGGGGGAGGGAGAAGCAGGCTTCCCGCTGAGCAGGGAGCCCGACGCTAGGCTCGATCCCAGGACCCCGGGATCATGACCTGAGCAGAAGGCAAACATTTAACTGACCGAGCCACCCAGGCGCCCGTTGATTTTTGATCCCTCTGCTGGCTGAGTCTGTTCAGTTGCTTGTATGTGACGGCTGACTCCGTGTATCCTCTTAGATCTTCGGGTTTGATTCTGAAACTGTTTAGGTAGCTGACAAGCTGTGTGATGAGGTGTATCTAATTACTATAATTAGTTCCCAGCGACTATGTGCTCAGTGGTGCTTTGTCGGTTTCTTTCTGTGTCACTGTGTGTACGAGATGGTGTGTGAGTGCCTGGAACATAGTAGGCAATTAATACAATTCTTTTGGACAAATGAGCAGTTTTTCAGCCGGTTCTGTATTAACTGTCTTGTCTGGGCACCCCCCTCCAATATCTGTACAGATCCCACTCTTTCTTTGAGCTGGGTCCCAACAAGAGCTGGTTGGTTTTGCCTCTGTTTTGATCTTTGGCTGTGTGGCCAAGTTGGCCCAGCTACTTTTAGGTGTTCAACACACACCTTGAGCTGTTCAGACAACCACATGTGTGTCTTCCTGACTTCTTGTCTGACTTTGCACCATTGCCTGATCATCAGACTGTTGTTCGACCCATGGGACGCACCCGGTCAGGACTCACTCTGTGTCCGGTACCGTGTGTTGGACTGCGGGAGTCTCACTGATTCGGGGTCCTGTCTGCCCATCTGGTTGTATGTCCGCTTGCGAGTCTGACGGCACAGTTTTGTCCGGCTGTGTGTGTGTGTGTTCTTAGCTGTGTCCCTTTGACAGGGTTCGACTGACAGTCTGATTATCCATCTGGCCCTTTCTGCCCATCCCGTTGTGCCATTTGTCACTGGGACGGCCTGAATGACTTCTCACAGCTGAGGCGTCAGCTCATCTCCCCCGACTGCAGGCAGAAATCCGTCTGTTCGGCTGTCTTCTACGAGTGCCTGCCTGATGGTTTTCTTTGGCAGGCAGCTAGTCACTGTGTTTGCCTGTCTCCCCAGGGGCTGGTTCTTGAAGGGAAACCTCCTCATCATCATTGTCAGTGTGTTAATCATCCTGCCACTGGCCCTCATGAGACACTTGGGTAAGAGGCTTCCTGTGTTGGTCATTGGATAGTGGATTTAGAGAAGGGGAGCCAGACTGAGAAAACCCCCATTTTCAAGGGCGGTGACATACCAGGGGAGAGCTTGTGTGAGGTGGGCTTTAACAGATGAATAGGAGTTTGCTATGGAGGGGAGGTGGGTCCGGGTAGAAGTAAAAGCTTGTGCAAGAGGGTGGCCTAATTGGGGTGACGTAGCCTGAAAGGCCAAACTAGGGTTTGATATTTGCTAGATGGGGAGGTCCCTTGATTTCTGAGGCTCTGTGTATTACCCCTTGCAGGCTACCTGGGGTATACCAGTGGTCTCTCTTTGACCTGTATGCTGTTTTTCCTCATTTCGGTGAGTCTGAGGGAGAAGGACATGAAAAAAGCGAAGAAAGAGTTTGGAACATGGGGACGTAGCCTTCCCCATGACCTCGCTTCCCCACCCTCCCCCAGGTCATCTACAAGAAGTTCCAGCTTGGCTGTGCTGTAGGTCTCAATGAGACAGCAGTGGAGAGCAAGAATCCCCCGGGCCTTCCCATCCAGGGACTCAACAGGAGCTGTGAGGCCCAGATGTTCACTGTGGACTCGCAGGTGGGTGTGCACGTGCGTGTATAGAGCTTGCACCTCTGGTCCTCTCCTGCTCAGAGTGGAGCTGGGCATCGGACATTAGGGGGCTCCCATGGTGGGGCCAGGGGGAAGAGGGGTGGGGGAGAGACCCCTGTAGGTTCTAATCTCGGGTATGTGGGCCATTCCCCTAGATGTTCTACACAGTGCCCATTATGGCTTTTGCCTTCGTCTGCCACCCCGAGGTGCTGCCCATCTACACAGAGCTCTGCCGGTGAGTGGGCAGGCAAGTGGGCGTAGGTGGTGCGATAGTCATAATGTCCCACAATCCCTCAAGTAGTCCCGGTACTGTGGCTTGATCGTGGCTAGATCGTGCTGGGGGAGGGGTTTGAGGTGGCCTTGTGGGGGTGGGGGTGCCGGGCAGAGCCTTTTTACTGATTAGGGCTTAAATATTCTGTACAAGTGTGAATGGGCAGAGTGGGGAGGCAGAAATGATCAGATGGAGGGGATAGCATGCATGGATGGGGATGAGGAGGTGGGGATGGTCAGAGAGAGTGGGGTACAGGTGGACAGCACAGGGGGGCAGGGAGGATATGATGGAGGGATGTGTGGGTGATGAGATAGGGGCACAGCATGGAGGTCAGATGCGAGGGAGAGGCAGAGATGGTCAGACAGAGGAGATAGGCAAAGATGGTCATATGGGGTGAGATGGATGGACAGAGGGAGGCTTGGCTAGTCACACAGGGAAAGTAGAGATGGGCGTCCCAGCGTGTACCAGCTGGACATCAGCTCTGGAAGAAGGCGCTCCACTCTGGAGGGCCTGGGCTCCTTTTGAGGGGCCTGCACCAAGTTCAGGGGTCTGGGCATGACAGTTCCATAACCTCTATGACTCAGGCCCTCCAAGCACAGAATGCAGGCCGTGGCCAACGTGTCCATTGGGGCCATGTTCTGCATGTATGGGCTCACAGCGACCTTTGGATACCTCACCTTCTACAGTGAGTGGGGCTGGGGCCAGGTGGGGGCTGGAGTGGGGACTGGGCAGACTGCTCGGGCAGGAGCCTGAGCTCTTTCCCTCCGTGCCCCGGACCCGTCAGTTTCCAAAGAGGGGGTGCACGTGGCACATGCGGATTTTGTTGCCGTGTGTGTGTGTGTGTGTGTGTTTCCGGGGCGCCGGTCCTGGTGCTCCCAGCACACCGTGCGTCCTGTGTCCCATGCACCGCGGCCCAGACAGCGTGGAGGCGGAGATGCTGCACATGTACAGCCAGCAGGACCTGCTCATCCTCTGCGTGCGCCTGGCCGTGCTGCTTGCTGTGACTCTCACTGTGCCCGTCGTGCTGTTCCCTGTACGTGGGGGCGGGGGTGGGAGCTCGGGGGCGGGGCTCGGAGCGGGCGGACATGGGTGGAGGGTGTAGGCATGGCTGTTTGGCTGCGGGGCGGAGGCGGGAGCGGATGGATGGATGGAGGAGGCAGGGGTGGACGGATAGGGAAGGCAGAGTTGTCAGGTGGACAGAGGAGGCAAAAATTGATGGTCGGACAGAAAGGGGACATCGGTGGCGGGACAGAGAGAATGAGTGGGGGGAGGAGTAGTCAGCTGGAGGGAGGAGGCACCAGATGTCTGGCCAGGCAGAAGAGGGAGGCAGGAATAGTCAGACAGGGTAGAGGCAGAGAGAGATGGACAGTCAGAATGAAGAGACAGGGATGGACAGCATCCCTTAGGATGGGTGGAGGCAGAAATAGTGAGGTATAAGAGGGACCAGGCTCTCAGATGGGGGGGGGTGGGATGACTAGAAAGAGGAGGGAGAGAGAGGTAGTCAGATGGCGGGAGAGGCAGGGATCTCAGACGGAATGGAAGGACAGGAGGCCGGTCAGACAGGGAGGCAGAGATTCCAGAGCGCAGGTTGAGGCATCGATGGGTGATCAGACAGACGGAAGAGGCATGGATTGTCAGAAGGGTGGCAAGGTGCTCATTCAGAAGGTGGAGGTACAGACGGAAGCTCAGACCAGGTGGACGTGTAGATAGTCAGATGGAGGGAGGATCAGGGACCTCACATGGGGTGGAGGCACAGATGGATGCTCAGAGGGTGGAGTTCAAGCCAGATGACCACACGGAGGGGGGCAGCAGCTCTTGGGCCCTGACTGGTGTCCTACCCTACTCTGACCACAGATCCGCCGGGCCCTGCAGCAGCTGCTCTTCCCAAGCAGGGACTTCAGCTGGCCACGACATGTGGCCATTGCCCTGATCCTGCTTGTCTTGGTCAATGTTCTTGTCATTTGCGTGCCGACCATCCGGGATATCTTTGGGGTTATTGGTTAGTACCCCCAGCCCCAGTCCCAGACCCCACCTAATATGGGCCTTATACTCCAAACTTACATTGACTTCTGTCCCTCCTGCTTGTCCTCCAGGGTCCACCTCAGCCCCCAGCCTCATCTTCATCCTTCCTAGCATCTTCTACCTCCGCATTGTGCCATCTGAGGTGGAGCCCCTCTACTCCTGGCCTAAGATCCAGGTGAGCATTCCAGGGGAGGGCTGGGGAAAGAGGGAGCATTCTGAGGAGGGAGCACCCCAGGATGGCCAGGGATAAAAAGGAACATTGTCACGAGGGGGCTGGGGGAAAGGAGGGCGGGTGGTCTGGAAGAATGAAGGAGATTGTCTTAGGAAGGGGCTGAGCAGACAGAGCACCAGCGGGGTCTGCAAAGACAGAGGGAGCATTCTACAGGCAGATGGAAGGAGCGCTATTAGAAGAGGGTCGGGAGAACTTTCAAGGAGGATAAAGGAGAATACTCTCTGAAGGGTTCTGGAAAGATGGAGGATTCTTAGGAAGGGGCTGGTGTTAAGGAAGGGGAGAGAGCAGGAAGGTCAGGAATGAATGGGGCACTCTAGAGGGGATGGAGGGCTTGGGGAACATTTCCAGGAGTGCTGGTGTGGAGAGCCAACCAGCCCCATCTTCTCTCCCTCTCGTCCACAGGCTCTGTGTTTTGGTCTCCTGGGGGTTCTCTTCATGGCCATCAGTCTAGGCTTTATGTTTGCCAACTGGGCCACAGGCCAGAGCCATGTGTCCGGACACTGACCTTGCCCTGCTCCGCCCCGGGCCCCTGTGCGCATGCATGTTCCTGTGCATGCAGAGGAAGATGGGGCCGCTCTCCAGGTCCCTCAAGCCTGGCGTGTGGAGGTGGCTGGTTCCCATTAACATGGCTCTTGGAGGTAGGGGGGGCCACAGAGCTTGCAGAGTGGTCCGCTTCCTTCCTCCCCAGGGATGCTGAGCTTGGATCGTGGCCCTAAGCCCAACCGAACCCCACGGGAGGAGACCAGGTCCTTGGGGAATCCCCGCCCAGCCCAGTCCTTTCTGCCTCTCCTGGCAGAAGCTGTTTGTCAGGATCACCCTCGAGCTCAAGGGGAAGAATAAAGATGCTGAATTGCAACTCTGGCCTCAGCCTTCTGATCTCTTTCTACATCTTCCTGGGGGAGCCTGCCTAGGTTCAGACATGGGTAAACTGAAGCCCTGAGCGTAGGATTGAACCGGCTCTCGAATGTTCACTCACGTCTCCACTCCTTTGGTAACTTGCTACCCAACTCATCGTTCTGTTCATTTCCTCACTCGAGAAACATCTACTGAGGGCCTCCTGGGTGCCAGGCCCTGTTTTGGGTTCTGGGGTTTCAACAGTGAATCAAGCAGACCATAATCCCTGTAGATGGTGTTCTGGTACAAAAGTAGGCAAACCGTGACTCACAGGCCAAAGGCAGCAGTCCGCTGCCTCTTTGTGTGGCCACTGAGCCAAAAATAGTTTGCACATTTCTAACTGGGGAAAAAAAAAATCCAAAAAAGAATAATTTGTGACACTTGAAAATGATGGAATTTAAATTGCAGTGTCTGCAGATCTTTTATCGGAACACGATAATGCTTGTTCACTTACATATTGTTTATGGTTCTTCAGCGCTAGCACAGCAGGGCTGAGGAATTGCAACAGAGACCACGTGGCCCACCAAGCCTCAGCTATTTATGATCTGGCCCTTTTCAGAAAAAAATTTGCTGATCCCCCATCTAGCCGAAGAGAGGAAAAGAGATCAATCATTTCTGATAAAGATGAGCACTATGAGGGGCACCTGGCTGGCTCAGTTGGTGGAGCATGGGACTCTTGATCCTGGGGTTGTGAGCTCGAGCCCCTTGGGTATAGAGATTACTTAAAAATAAAATTAAAAAAAGATATGCACTATGAGGAAAACAAGTGATGTTGAGTGTGGTGTTGGGGGAGGTGGGAGGGTCATCAGGGAAGCCTCACTGATAAGCAGACTAGGAGCTGGGTCCTAGATTGGCCAAAAGGAGCGAGTCACATGGTTATTTAGACAAAGTGTTACAGGCAGAGGCAGCAGCAAGTGCAAAGGCCCTGAGGTAGGAGCCAGCATGGCCATTTTGCTCTCCTACTGGCAATGTGTTTGAGTGCCCATTTCACAACAGCCTGAGTCATGAGACATGGATTCTTGCCAACCTACTAGGTGAAAATAGTATTGCTGTTAAAATTCACATGTATTTCTTT
>NW_022589738.1:19870353-19952245 GCF_004348235.1 Phoca vitulina | reverse complement strand
GGTGGCTCAGTTGGTTAAGCGACTGCCTTCGGCTCAGGTCATGATCCCAGGATCCTGGGATCGAGTCCCACATCAGGCTCCCCCTGCTCTGCAGGGAGCCTGCTTCTCTCTCTGCCTCTGCCTGCCACTCCCCCTGCTCGTGCTCTCTCTCTCTCTGTCTAATAAATAAATAAATAAAAAAATCTTTAAAAAAAAAGAGACTTTTGTTTATCTTCCCAGATAATTTTTAACGCATATGCGGGCCACTATAGATAATCTTTCTCCTCTCTATATTTAGAAATAGGGCAGTTGACTGTAGTTGATTCATACTATATGCTCCTTATTTAACTCTTCTTCATTCCTTACTGCCTCTAACTCATCTCAATACTAAATTAAAGCTCAATAAGCCTGCTTTTAAAGAACAAGGCTAACTTGAAATTCCAGTACCTGGCCTTACAAATGCAGGTGTTCATATTTAACACCCACAAGAAGAGGTTATCCTCTCAACAGGGTTTCTGGCAGAGTGAAGTCTAATTTCATTTTTTTTTTTTTTTAAGATTTTGTTTGCGAGAGAGAGAATGAGAGACAGAGAGCATGAGAGGGAGGAGGGTCAGAGAGAGAAGCAGACTCCCTGCTGAGCAGGGAGCCCGATGCGGGACTCGATCCCGGGACTCCAGGATCATGACCTGAGCCGAAGGCAGTCGCTTAACCAACTGAGCCACCCAGGTGCCCTAATTTCATCTTTTTTTTAAAAATGGGTTATGTTTAAGAATTGTTTACCATGCCCAAGTCTAAAAATTTTACATTTTCGGGACGCCTGGGTGGCTCAGTCGGTTAAGCGTCTGCTTTCGGCTCAGGTCATGGTCCCAGGGTCCTGGGATCAAGTCCTGCATCGGGCTCCCTGCTCAGCAGGGAGCCTGCTTCTCCCTTTGCCTGCCGCTCCCCCTTCTTGTGCTCTCTCTCTGACAAGTAAATAGATAAAATCTTAAAAAAAATTTTACATTTTCATTTAAATCTATGATGCATTTGAATTAATTTTTGTATAAGGTATGAAGTTTAGGTGGATGCTTTTTTTTTTCCTTTGCCTATAGATATCCAATTGGTCCAGCACCATTTCTGAAGACAGTTCTTCCTCCACTGAATTACTTTTGTATTATTTTCTTTTTCTTTTTTAAGTAAGCTCTGTGCCCAACATGGGGCTCCAATTCAGGACCCCGAGATTAAGAGTTGCATATTCTACCAGCTGAGCCAGCCAGGTGCCCCTTGCTTTTGTATTCTGTAAAAATTCAGTGTGGGACTATTTCTGGGTTTTCTATTTTGTTCCATTGATCTATGTGTCTATTTTTTCCCCAATATCACAATCTTGATTCCTGTAGCTATATAAGTATTGCAATTCAGTAGGCAATTCCTCCCATTTTACTTTTTTTTTTCAAAATTGTTTTAGCTAGGGGCACCTGGGTGGCTCAGTCAGTTAAGTGTCTGCCTTTGGCTCAGGTCATGATCCTGGAGTCCTGGGATCGAGCCCCACATCGGGCTCCCGGTTCGGCGGGAAGCCTACTTCTCCCTCTCCCTGCCACTTCCCCTGCTTGTACTCTCTCTCTGTCAAATAAATAAAATCTTCAGAAAAATTGTTTTAGGTATTCTAGTTTGTTTGCCCTTCCATATAAGTTTTCTTTTCTTTTTTTAAAAGATTTTATTTATTTATTTGACAAAGAGAGAGACAGCGAGAGAGGGAACACAAGCAGGGAGAGTGGGAGAGGGAGAAGCAGGCTTCCCCCCGAGCAGAGAGCCCGATGCGGGGGCTCCATCCCAGGACCTGGGATCATGACCCGAGCTGAAGAAAGACGCTCAATGACTGAGCCACCCAGGCGCCCCAGCCCTTCCATATAAGTTTTAGAATAATCTTGTTTACAATATTGCTGGGTTTTGGGGCACCTGGCGGCCTCAGTCGGTAGAGCATATGACTTTTTTTATTGAGGTATAATTGACATATTAGTTTTTGGATGTACAACATAATGATTCGATATTTGTATATATTGTGAAATTATCACCACAATAAGTCTAGTTAAACATCTGTCACCATACACAGTTACAAAAATTTTTTCTTATGGTGAGAGCTTTTAAGATTACTGTCTTAGCAACTTACAAATATACAATATAGTATTAACTATAGTCACCATGCTGTACACTACATCCCAGGACTTATTTTATAACTAAAAATTTTTTGAAAACTAAAGAATAATAGGGTGTTTTCTTTTAAGCAATATATTTTTTTAAGATTTTATTTATTTATTAGAGAGAGAGAGAGAGAGCACAAGCAGTGTGAGCAGCAGAGGGAGAGGGAGGAGCAGGCTCCCCGCTGAGCCAGGAGCCCGATGCAGGACTCGATCCCAGGACCCTGATGCAGGACTCGATCCCAGGACCCTGAGATCATGACCGGTGCTGAAGGCAGACACTTAACCGGCTGAGCCACCCAGGCATCCCAATAATAGGGTGTTTTGCTCTAACGAATACTGAAATGTACTTTAAAATCATGGTGGGGGGGGGCGCCTGGGTGGCTCAGTGGGTTAAGCGACTGCCTTCAGCTCAGGTCATGATCTCAGGGTCCTGGGATCGAGCCCCGCATCGGGCTCCCTGCTCGGCGGGAAGCCTGCTTCTCTCTTTCCCACTCCCCCTGCTTGTGTTCCCTCTCTCGCTGTGTCTCTCTCTGTCAAATAAATAAATAAAATCTTAAAAAAAAAAAAAATCATGGTAAGGGGGCTGGAAGAGTGTGGTAGGCAGAATAAGTGCCCCCCACCAAAGGTGTTCTCATCCTAATCCCTGGAACCTGTGAATATGTTGTTACATGGGAAAGGGAATTGAAGTTGCAGGTGGAGTTAAGGTTGCTAAACCTTAAAATAGCTTCTCCTGGATTATCTGGGTAGATCCAATGTCATCACAACCCCCTGTAAGTGGAAGAGGGTCTGAGAAAGAGATGTGAGGATGGGAGCAGGGTCAGAGAGATGTTATGTGTTGGTTTTGAGGATGGAAGAAAGGGGGCCATGAATCAAGGAATGTGGGCAGCTTCTAGAGACCAAAAGGTAAGGAAAGAGTTTCTCCTCTAGAGCCTCCAGGAAGGAACATAGCTTGCAAACACCTTGATTTTAATCCAGTGAGACTTGTTTTGGATTTCTGACCTACAGAACTGTAAGATAATAAATTTGTGGGTTTTTAAAAAATTTTTCATTTATTTAAGTAATGTGTATACCCAACGTGGGGCTTGAACTCATGACCCCGAGATCAAGAGTAACGTGCTCTTCCAACTGAGCCAGTCAGGTGCCCCCAAATCTGTGTTGTTTTAAGCCACCAAGAATGTGGTAATTTGTTATAAGAGGGTTAGAAAATGAATACACACAGAAACAGATCAATTAGTGAAACAAAATAGAAGGACGAGAAACATACTGATCTATACACAAAACTTCAGCATGTATTTCCAAATGGTGGGCAAAAGATGGATTGTATACCAAATGATGGTTTGACAGGTGTCTATCCACTTGGAAAAAATAAAGATTAAAATCTTACCTTATACCATATAAGATAATAAAGTCAAGAAAAATTAGAGGTTTAAATGTGAAAATGTAAATTCATAAAGCACTAGAAGAAAATCTAGGAAATATTATAATGAATCTTGAGGTGGCATAGGCATTTCTCGGCATTACACCGAGGCTGTGAGCAATAAATCTGATACATTTAAAGACATAAAACTTAAAGATTCATCTGAGTCAAAAGCCACCATATACAACCATTTGAAAAGGTAAATTTGAGGGAAAATGTTGAAACACTGTAAGGGAGGAAAAAATACTTTCCTTCTACCCTTCTGGGTTTTTGGCTGGAGCTCTGTAATAAAAGACAGATTAATAAGAAAAAAACAAATAGAAGGCTATTAATATGTGTTTCATATATCGATGGTAGAGACTCAGGGATGAGTATCTCAAGGGATGGCTAGAGCTTGGGTTTATATAGCAATTTGGGCTAAAACAGGAGAAAGGGGGTTTGGGCTTCTGGGTTGGGGAGGCAAGTTATGGGGAAGTGACCTGGGGAGGTGTGGTAAACAAGGATAAGGTTTGTTGTGCAGATTTAAGTCACAGCTTTCTCTGTTGATCAGAGTTTCTTGTGATTTAGTCTTCCTTCCCTTCCTAGTACAGAGAGGGGGCAGACACCCTTACAAATGGAAATTTCCTTTATAAATGTAAATTTCCCTTACAAGAGGATAACATCTACTGTTTCCAGAGCTTCTCCAGTCTGCTGTTTCTCAAAATAATCAGCTCAAAGTCACTGATATGCCAAAGAGGCATATTTTGTTTGGGGCGGCATATTCTGGTCTCCTACAATATGCAACAAATTAAAAGTAACTATTCCTAATATATAATGAAGCTTTTGCAGATCAATAAGAGAAACTGGAGTAACTCAATGAAAAAAAAAAACATGTTCAGGCAATGGCATTATTTCACATTACACTACAAAGGATTAAGAAATAGATAGTATGAGGGGCGCCTGGGTGGCTCAGTTGTTAAGCGTCTGCCTTCGGCTCAGGTCATGATCCCAGGGTCCTGGGATAGAGCCCTGCATTGGGTTCCCTGCTAAGCGAGGAGCCTGCTTCTCCCTCTCCCACTCCCCTTGCTTGTGTTCCCTCTCTGTCTCTCTCTCTGTCAAATAAATAAATAAACAAATAAATCTAAAAAAAAAAAAAGAAGTAGATAGTATGAAAGAAATAAAGGAAATGGAGGATGGATCCCAGAAGTTTCAACATTCATCTAGTAGGAGTTCCAGACAGAATAGAAGAGTGGAGAGAAGGCAATACTTGAAGAAATAATGTTCTAGAATTTTCTGAGCTGAAAAAAAGACATGAATCTTCAAACTGAAAAGAGCCACTAAATTCTAAGCATGATTAACACACACACACACACACACACACACACACACACACACACACACACCCAGCGTCCCCCACCCACCGCCACAACCTAGAAATAAAATTTCTAGGTTAAAGATAAAATCCTAAAGGATAAGAAGAAAAATCCTGAAAGGTCCCAGAGAGAAAAGAGAGAAGAAAGAATACAGTAGAGAAGTTCTTCAAAGAGCTGACGAGAAATAACTTTGAACCTGTATTTCTGTATCTAGCCAAGATAATCCAGATGAAAGGAAAAATATTTCAGAAAATTCATCACACACCTACCCCTTCTGAAAAGATTATTAGGGTATATAATCCAGCAGAAGAAAAAATGGATTAAGGAGCAACAAGTGGGTTCTAATAAGCAATGGGGAGAGGAAAAATAGTAGCATTCATGGAAAAGTCTAAATAAGTTTTGATTGTAAATTTTAAAAATCACAATCTTGAACTAAAATTCCAGGTAATATAAACATGGGAGATGAGGGGAGGGACAGGAAAGAAAAGAGAAGTTCTTCTGTTGTTTAAGGGATGAATGTAGATGCTAATTAATGGTAGAATGCTAGAATAGCTAAGAGCACTTGCCTTTCAGAGTGTGAACTCTGGAGCCAGACTGCATGGGTTTGAATTCTGACTCCTCAATTTACTAGCTGTGTGGCCTTGTGTAAGTCACATAATCTTCCTGTGCCTCAGTCTACTTAAGAGTAAACTGGGGATAGTTATTGAACTCATTGGGCGGCTATGATGATTAAATGAGTTAATATATGTAAAGCACTTAAAATAGCACCTGTCATGTGGTAAGCGCTACATATATTCAGTTATTGTTGTTGTTGCTATAAGTAATGACTTAAAATGTTTGTTAAAATGTAAAGGCATATCTAGCTCTAGATGAAGATGGTGAACCAGCAATAGCTGTTGGCTTCCTTCCCCAAACCCAACCCCGCAGAAGCCACAGAAGAGGTGAGGAGGTGGTTAGGTTTCAGAACAGTTCCCAGCAACAAAACTCTTAATGGTTTGGTCCCCAGTGGGGGATGAGATGGCCCAGAGTGGGAAAAGGTCAGAGGCCACAGATGGAGGGTAAGGCTTTCTAACTGTGTCCTTTTGTCTCCTTATATTTTCTGGAAGGTTCATCACTTGTCTTGTAAACACCACAGAGCAAAAAAGTGGCAGGGTGGCTCAGTGCCAGTCTGAGGTGGCATGGTCACACTGAGGCGTAGTGGGGTGGGAAAGCTCATAGAAAATGTGCCGATAAGCTGGCCAGCAATTAGGCATTCTTCCCATCACCCTCTGGGCTAGGGAACTACAACAAATGACACCCCCACCCCTGAAGCCTCTCCACATTCTCATGTGGTGCTAAGGCAGAGGTCCTGGAAGCATCTTTGGGGAGTCACAGGCTGGGGAGGGCAAAGAAGGATTGGTTGAGCCCAGAGGGCAGCTCTAGAAGTTCTCTACCCTAAGACATGCCAACCTCCAAACCCTCAAACTCACAAGGAGTGTCCAGGCTACACATCTTCCCAGGAAGTTATATAGAACTGTTACCCAAGGGGCACCTGGGTGGCTCAGTCGGTTGAGTGTCTGCCTTCGGCTCAGGTCATGATCCCAGGGTCCTGGGATCGGGGGCCCCATGTTGGGGCCCTGCTCAGTGGGGAGTCTGCTTCTCCCTCTCCCTCTGCCCCTTCCCCCCATCCTCATGTTCTCTCTCTCTAATAAATAAATAAAATCTTAAAAAAAAAGAACTGTTACCTGAAAATAGTTTTGCTTTTTAGTAGGAGTCAAGCCAAAAGACAAAACCAAGCCAACGAATAGGAAAAGGAAGGGTTTTACTTGCAGCAGGTAAAGGAGAACACCTGAGATATTTCCCAAAGCAGATTCCCCGAACAGCAAAACCACGTTAGTTTTAAGCTAAGAGTGCATGAATATTTATGAAGGGGCTTGCACAATGGGGAATACAGCATGGAATTGGGGCAAAAGTCATCTTAAGGTCAGGTGTGAACGGGCCCAGGTCAAAGTCATGGGGGCCCTGCAAGGGCCAACATCATTGGTTCTCTGGCTCCAGATGGCCCAGTATCTGAGTGCTTAAAGGGGTTTAGATCCTGCAAAGATAACTCAATGTGTGTCAGGTTGATGTGGGGAACAAAGGCAAAAGAAATATAGAAAAAAAGTAAACTTCTTACAGCTTACAGTCCATTGACAATACTTGGGACAGGCAAAGTGACCTTCCTCAAGGAGCTCGACTGCTTCAATGTTAATATTTTGCTAGAGGCAAAAGGCAACCTTAGCTTGACTTTAGCCAGGCCTCCAGGATCCTGTTAAGTCTTCTTTAACATATAAAAATCCCTTTGGAAACTTCCTTTATCTCTGCCACCACCCCCTTCCTGCCCAAGATCTATGTTAGCAATCATCCTCCAAACCTATGGCCCACTGATATACATCTGAAGGGTCTCGGGACTAAGGTGGTACTAGATAGTAGTAAATGACCTTATCTTCAACAGCTAACCCCTCAAGGTCCTGGAAACCTTGCTTCCAAATTCCTTAGAGACTATGGCAAACTCCCTCCCAACTTGAAAGTATATAATCAGTCACCCCATCACAACCCCAGTGCAGCTCCTTCTGCCCACCGGTCCTGTCCCTGTGCTCTAATAAAACCACCTTTTTTTCTTTTTTTTTTTTTTTGCATTGAAGACATCTCAAAAATTCTTTCTTGACCATTCGCTCCTGGACCCCAACATTTCACATCAAGGTCAGTCTTCAGTTTTGAATATGATTAGGTTATCTCCTGGCCTGATAGTGACTGTTTGTTCTTACTTTTTTTACAAAATGGCTGGGGGCCTAAAATAACTTTTCTTATGTCAAGAAAGCTATGTCTGTCTTTCTTTTTCTGGGGACCCCAACTCTTTCTGCTTACAGAACTATTGGCAATACTGGATATTAATTGCTCAAATAAATAATTCAGTGGGATAGGTTGGATATTAAAACAGATGCATTTGAAAAGGCAAGAAAAGTGATCAGGAATTGATAGAGATGGAGTAAGTGAAAGAAAAGCTAATTAATAGGGAGGATAGAAATATAAATGTCAAAACCCATCTAATAGTAGCCTCGTAAGGAGGGAATGCTTAAAATAATAATGAGTGAGAAGATCTCAGACTTAGACAACTTCAGATTTTAAGGGATCATAGGTGCTGAGCAGAATAAATAAGACACGCACATATATACACTCCCCTTGACACAGTGAAATGTCAGATTATGAAAGATAACGAAAAATGATTATTTTATTTTTTTAAAGATTTTTATTTGTGAGTAATTTCTACACCCAACGTGGGGCTCGAACTCACAACCCCGAGGTCAAGTGTCACACGCTTCACCGACTGACCCAGCCAGGCGCCCCCGAAAAATTATTTTTATTTTTATTTTATTTATTTATTTTTTAAATTATTTTTAAAACATCTAGAGAGAAATATCAGTTCACTTACAAAGGAAAATAATTTAACCGACATCAGATGTCTCAAACACCACACAGGAGGCAAGCCGACAAGGGTGTGATAATAACTCGAAAGTGTTGAAAGAAAGGAACTTTTATATAAGGTGGAATAAAAACAATTTCAGGCATACAGGGTCTCAGAAGGTTTAAGACGGAGAGAAACCACAAGCCATAAAGGCAACAAGACAAGTAGGAAAATTAATGTGTGAGGAAGGAGAAGTTTTGCACATTGCTGAGCAAGAACCTGCTTTAACCGTTCACCACTGGTAAGACATAAAGGTTTCCCTTCGGCCACCAAGGGTGAGTATTCTATTGAACTTTTAAATTCATTCTATTGTAATTCTGATGATTGCTTTCCTTTGCATCTTACTACGGATTTACAGAATATTTAGGCAGCAACAAACTCCCAGAGAAAGGCAGAAATGGCAGTGGAGATAATTTTTTAAAAAGATTTATTTATCTATTTTAGAGAGAGCACGCACGTGCCCACAAGTGGGTGGGTGGGGGGGTGAAGAGGGAGAGAATCTTCAAGCGGCCTCTCGCTGAGCGCAGAGCCTGGCTCGGGGCTCAATCCCATAGCCTATGAGAACTTGACCTGAGCCGAAATCAAGAGCTGGTGGCTCGGGGCGCCTGAGTGGCTCAGTCGGTTAAGCGTCTGCCTTCGGCTCAGGTCATGATTCCAGGTCCTGGGATCGAGCCCCACATCGGGCTCCCTGCTCCGCGGGAAGCCTGCTTCTCCCTCTCCCACTCCCCCTGCTTGTGTTCCCTCTCTCGCTGTGTCTCTCTCTGTCAAATAAATAAATAAAATCTTAAAAAAAAAAAAAAGCTGGTGGCTCAACCGACTGAGCCACCCAGGTGCCCCGGTAGTGGAGATCATTTAAAAATGGTAGTGTCACTATAGAAGAATAACCAAAGAGGAACACTGTTAGGGTAAATAAGCACAAGAGTGAATTTTCCCGGTTGCCCAAAAAGGAAAGAGACTTCCCTTCCTGCACTTTTCTTCAAGGTTTCCTCGAGAAACCTAGGATTTGTGAATCCTTCTCTGCCCCTTTGATATGTATGTCCATCTTTTTAAGACCTAAATAAGCCTGTTGCCAGCCTATAACCCCGGAATGCCTTTCTTAAGAGTGTTGGAGTCATCTCTTTGAAATGTGGATCTCAACGAAGATAAGCGCCCAGTTCCGTGTCACCTGCGAGTTTAGCCTAAGCACCTGGCTCCAAGCTATAAGCACCCGCTTATCACGGAGATAGGAGTTTAATCTTTCCTCCGGATAAAGGCAATTAGCTAGCACAGATGACTATTATTACAACTACCTGCTGAACTTAGGACTTGCCTGGGAGTATTTAGCTCTCACCGTTGGATGCCACCGTAAAGCCAGGCCAATGAGCTGCATGCCTGGCCTTTTTGGCTCCTCCCATCGCTTCTGGATTGCATGAAACTGCATCTTAGAGTGTGCAGTCTGGCTTCCCAAACAGCTGCCGAAGGGGTCAAGTGATGCAATCTAGAAATGTGGGGAGTTAATGCCTGTGGGGTGCATTTTGATCAATAAAAAAAAGAACTGGGAGTGAGTTAGGCAGGTAAATTCTCTCCTCCCTCCCTCTCCTCATGCACTGTTCTGAGCTGGATTTCTCTGTGTCATCTGTCTGGAGACGTCCTATATGCCCCAAAGTCTGTTTCTTTGGGGATCTGAGCTTGAACAATGGTCATTCGAACTCATGAAGCCAATGTTAAGTGTTGATTCGGGACAACCCAAGTCTGAGCAGAGTAAAATTGTCCCAAGATAAAAAGGGCAAATATTAGGATTGGGGATAGATGGAAGTGATGCAGGCTGGCTGGGTCCAGGAACCTAGAGGGGGCCCCCCAGAACCAGCTAAGAAGGTCCTTGACTTCACACAGGAATAGAAATGAAGAATTGAAGAGGAAATGAGAGCAGAGTTTGTTGAACAGTGTAAGCAATAGAGTACAGCAGGTGGACTGTCTGGGAGACTAAAAAGGAGAGGAGAGAGAGACTCATCTTTGCTTGAGGTCTGAAGTTTTTCTCTTCTTTTTTTTTTTTAAGGAGGAGATTTTAGGGCCCCTGGGTGGCTCAGTTGGTTAAGAGACTGCCTTTGGTGGGCGCCTGGGTGGCTCAGTTGGTTAAGCGACTGCCTTCGGCTCAGGTCATGATCCTGGAGTCCCGGGATCGAGTCCTGCATCAGGCTCCCTGCTCGGCGGGGAGTCTGCTTCTCCCTCTCCCGCTCCCCCCTCTTGTGCTCTCTCTCTCACTCTCTCTCTCAAATAAATAAATAAAATCTTTAAAAAAAAAAAAGAAAAAAAAAAGAGACTGCCTTTGGCTCAGGTCATGATTTCGGAGTCCTGGAATCGAGTCCCGGCATCGGGGCTCCCAGCTCAGTGGGGAGTCTGCTTCTCCCTTTGCCCCTCCCCCCTCTCATGCTCTCTCTCTCTCAAATAAATAAAATTTTTAAAAATATATAAAGGAGAAGATTTTATTTATTTTTTTAATTAAAAAAAATTTTTTTTAAAGATTTTGTTTATTTGACAGAAAGAGACACAGCGAGAGAGGGAACACAAGCAGGGGGAGTGGGAGAGGGAGAAGCAGGCTTCCCGCGGACCGGGAAGCCCGATGTGGGGCTCGATCCCAGGACCTTGGCATCACGACCTGAGCCGAAGGCAGACGCTTAACTACTGAGCCACACAGGTGCCCCTATTTTTTTTTTAAAGTAAATTCTACCCCCAGTGTGGGGCTCAAACTCAAGATCCTGAGACCAAGAGTTGCAAACCACACCAACTGAGCCAGCCAGGTGCCCCTGGGGTCTGAAGTTTTTATTGAGGATGGTGGTCTGGTATACATGTCCTCTCAGGCACTGAGGAACTGGTCAAAACAAGGACGAGTGCTCAGGTGTCCTCCGTAAGTCACTTAGGCCCTGGAGCCAGGGGTCTTAGTGTCGAGGTGTCTGGAGCCAGTGGTCTGGAAAACGTACATGATGACTTGCCCAGTCACTTCTAAGATGTTATCTATTATGCTGGAAGACTCCAAAGAAATCATTAACTCCATGACCTTTAACAAGGAGGACATACACTATCTGTTCTATAAGTCGTGTGTAAGGTGGGGGTGTAGGTCCTAGCAAGAATAGAGGCAGCAGGGGCGCCTGCGTGGCTCAGTCGGTTGGGCGTCTGCCTTTAGCTCAGGTCATGGTCCCAGGGTCCTGGGATCGAGCCCCGCATCGGGCTCCCTGCTCAGCGGGGAGTCTGCTTCTCCCCCTCCCACTCCCCCTGCTTGTGTTTCCTCTCTTGCTGTGTCTCTGTCAAATAAATAAAATCTTAAGAAAAAAAAAAGAATAAAGGCAGCAATAAAGCAGTCTTTCATGGGGTCTCTTCAGTTTCTCTGTCTTAGAAGGAATAAAAGAACTGAAAGAAGACTTCAGCTGCATCTACTTTGACCTCAAACTTTCTAGTTGGGTTCTTCTTTCCAGTTTGTCTCTTGGCTCAGGTCGAAGACCCCAGGGCAAAGCATCCCCAGACAAGTACCCCCTCAAGCAGGAAGGACTGCCCTGAGCCAGCAAGACCCTCACGTGTGACTGACCCCAAGACAATGATCCCTTTGACCAACTTCACGGCCTACCTGCACTTACCCACCCAACTTTACCCCACACTTTCCGTATATAAACCTGGAAGTGTTCTCTGGCACTTTGGAGGCAATCTTTGAGACACTAGTCTGCGGTATTCCCGGTTATATAAATTCCTTTATTTCACCACCACTTGGTCCTTTGCCATTGGATTTTGTCAGTGGCGAGTGGCCAAACCTGGGCTGTTTGGGACTCCCCCCCCCCCCACCGGAGCCAGGTGCTCTTGCTCTCCTACACCCCAGCTACAGAACCAGTAGTCGAATAGCTTAAGGGTGATATTTTGGGGGAGAAAAGGTGGTTTAAGTGATTTTTGCAATGAACTGCTCAGCTCTGTAAAATACATACTTCCTTCACCCCCATCAGTCTTCTCTGTGAAATCTGCAATAGATTGCCCTTTTAGAATGATATTGCCTTGCGAAAGGAATTTTCTTTTCAGAGAATAAAGCAGATGGAGTCCCGTGCTAGCCTGGGTGCAAGGGAGCCTAGAGAGAGAGCCTGGGGCAGGAGCAGGTCTCAGAGGACATCAGCCTGCCGTGTGAAGAAGCCCAGGCTGGCCTGTTTGAGGATTAGACCACAGGAAGCAAAGACGCATGCTGGGGGAGGCCCCTACCAGCCTGCTAGCTGACTTTAATTGTATGAGTGATCCCAGGCAAGACCAGCAAAAGAACTCCCTGGCCCACCCCAAGAGCTGACCCATAAAATCGGGAGCAAATAAAATGTTTGTTGTTATAAGCCAAACAAAACAAACCAAACCCCCAAAAAAACTACACCCCCAAAGGGACCTGCATATAGCCAGGTTACAAAATACTATATACAATAATTTATTTTTAATTTTTTTTTAGTAGGCTCCATGCCCAATGTGGGGCTTGAACTCACGACCCTGAGATTTAGAGTTGCATGCTCTACCCACTGAGCCAGCCAGGGGCCCCTTATATACAATAACTGATGGGTTTCTGTATGCCAAGAAGAACCATTTAGAGAATAAAATGGAGGAAAATCACATTCATATAGTGACAAAAATATGTAACATATCTAAAAACAGATGATTGGAGGAGGATGGCAATTAGAGCCTGAACGTCTATCTCCCATCCCACCCAAGATTCTATTGATTTGGGAAGAAAAGTGTTTTTAAGGATAAATTCTTTTTTAAATTTTTAAAAATTATTTTTATTATTTTTTAAAAGATTTTATTTGTCAGAGAGAGAGAGCGAGGGAGAGCACGAACAGGGGGAGCGGCAGGCAGAGGGAGAAGCAGGCTCCCCGCTGAGCAAGGAGCCCAATGCGGGGCTTGATCCCAGGACCCAGGGATCACGACCTGAGCTGAAGGCAGACACTTCACCGACTGAGGCCCCCAGGCGCCCCGTCTCACAGACTTCTAAATGGACCATCCCAGCCCCTGACCCTGGAGATCTTACAGAGAACAACAGCCAAGGTGTCCAACCGGCACCCGCCCCGGGACTGGGGTGTACAGTGTCCATCAAAATGAAAACTGAAGGGGCGCCTGGGTGGCTCAGTCATTAAGCGTCTGCCTTCGGCTCAGGTCATGATCCCAGGGTCCTGGGATCGAGCCCCACATCGGGCTCCCTGCTCCGCGGGAAGCCTGCTTCCCCCTCTCCCACTCCCCCTGCTTGTGTTCCCTCTGTCACTGTCTCTCTCTGTGTCAAAAATAAATAAATCTTTAAAAAAAAAAAAAAAAGAAAACTGAAAACATCCCCCATTAGAATGTCAGCTCCACATGAGCTGGGACATGTGTCTGTCATGTTCCCTGATGTTTTTCCAGCACCTAGAGCAGCTCGGTGCACAGGACATGTTCAGTAGGTGTTTGCTGAATGAATGAACCCTTTGACATGACAGTTCCACTTCTAAGACTGTGTGCTAAAGAAACACTCACACATACGTACAGGGCTCTGTGCCCAAGAACAAGAGGAGCAAACAACTGAGAGAAACTTGTAAATGTTTATTAATTATCAATGACTGCTGCAACGTAAATCAATAATGGGGGTTTGCAGCATGGAGCACCTGCTGAACGAGAACAAAATGAGGGGTACTTGTCCAGGAGGTGCGGGCAATGGGGAAAAGCAGGTGGGAGATACTTACAGTGTACCATATATGTATGTAAAAGCAGAGAAAAACACGTGGAATCAAACACCCAGAACTGCCCTCCAGCAATCACATCAGGGGAGGAGGGTCGTGCCGTTCTGGGCAGAGAATACCCAACAATACTTATTTTCTAAGGTTAAGTGCATGGATAAACAGAAAGAAATATGCATTAAGTATACGTCTTGCTCATTAACAAAACTCTAATATCTAACAGAATATTTGTCACAGAGTTAAGAAAAACTTTTCACTACTGTGAACTCGCTCTTTTACTCGCTATACACCTGATGGCTAGGAGTTCACAGCCATGCCCATGTTCGTGAAAGGCCACTTCGTGAAAGGCTTCTTATCATGGGCACTTGTCACATCCCTGAGGTTGAGGCAAGGAAAGAGAAGGAACGTGAGTGGCAGTGAGCTCCGATTGCCGGATAAATCAACACCAAATTCTTCCTCCGGGCTTGCAGGACCCCGAGCACTCGGATTCTGCCCTACCTCATGATCTACGAGCACCTCCCACTGCTCCTCAAACAGAACCTTATGCTCAGGCCACAGTGACTCCCTTACCTGCCCTATGAGTTTCTAGGCTAGAGGAAGATGTGGCCTATACATCATGGGATTGGGGAGCCCACAGCATTCTAGGTAGGGAGAATCCCCGGCTGTATAGAGCAGGGAGCACAAAGAGCGTGGGAAACCTCATCATTTAGCCTCAGTGCTGCACCTCAAGGGACTAGGAGAAAGGAATGATTTGGGGAGCAAGCTACAAGATGGGACACCAGTACCATAACAGAAAAGCACATTTTGCAGAGGGATGTGGGTGTGGACCGCGAAGGGTCACTTACGGAGTTAGTCATCTTCCTCCGGATCACTGATCTCTTCATACACTACTAGGTTCTTTCTTTCCCGCAGTCTGTAGGCCCAAATACTATTCATCCCTCTCCTGGGTCCTATGGTGGAGAAGAGTTGGTAAATGGGGGATGGATGGGCTGGGGAGGGTTAGTCTCCGTTTTGTCAGATAAGGAGATGCCTCTTCCCTCCCGAGTGCCCACAGGCATTCGACATAGTCTGTTTTTCACATCTTCTGGCTCAGAGAGGCTGAGATGTAGACCTGCACCAATACACACCAAATGCCAGTTAGAATTTTAGCTTCTGGCTCCTCCCATTGTCAGGTTTAGATTCCCAACCTCTTTACTCACCAGAACATTCATTCAGACCTTCTTTCATTCAGCATATGTTTGTTAAGGGTATACTGTATGTCAGGCATTGAGCTGAGGGCTGGGGATACAACTGTGAGTAAGATACGTTCCCAGGTTATCACAGATGGAATTACTTGACCACCTTTCATGTTGTACAGGCTTTCTAGATTTAACGCCTTTGAACAATTTGTGAACCAAGATTATTTCCATTTTATGGACTAGGAACCTGGAGTTCAGAGAATTCAGAAGACTTGCCCAGAATCACCTGGCTTTTATATCAATGACAATTCAAGTCTTTGACTCTGGAAGTCATGTTCTAACATCTCAGCTGGAGCTGGGCGAGCTCCTCAGTCAGGTCTGGCCCCAAGCCTGTCCAGGATCCATCCCCCATACCTAGACCACATACTTGAACATAGCCAGGAAAGACAGAATAATTGTTCCCACATAGCTACCTCTTACCTGGTATCTTCTTTTATTTTTTTTTAAGATTTTTAATTTATTTCTTAGACAGAGAGACAGCGAGAGAGGGAACACAAGCAGGGGGAGTGGGAGAGGGAGAACCAGACTCCCCACTGAGCAAGGAGCCGGTTGCAGAACTCAATCCCAGGACCCTGGGATCATGACCTAAGCCGAAGGCTGACGCTTAACCGACTGAACCACCCAGGCGCCCCTTACCTGGTATGTTCTCGTTCTGTTGACCAGAGGCACTTGCTTTTCCCGGGGGGCACAGCTCTTTCTGAGCCCGCTCAGGGCCACGTGTTACTGGTATTGGTTCTGAATCACTTTCTTCCTTTATTGGTTTCTTGAGCGTCACCTTTTTAATGTGAAGGTCACATATAAACAGTATCAATGGCATTTCTCTAGTGCTTTAGAGCTTACAAAGTGTCTTCACATGCACACCTTGGTTAATGGCCTCAACAACTCTGGGAGATCATTATATCCCCTGTACCTAAATTATGAAGAAGGTTAGAACAAAAAGGAATGGCTTAAATGAAGGGTGTTTCCAGGACTAGAACGTTTGTCTTCACCCATTCTTGCAAACAGCAAAATGCTCCACGTAAGTGGAATGTGGTATACAGAAAATTTGGGGAAGAGTAGCATTCTAAGAATCCATGTGGTCCCTGGAAGAAAGGAGGGGCTTCTATAAAGTATAAGGGATCGCATATAAGCTAGTACAGAGCTACTGGGAGAATAAATGTAAAAATTCACAGGGGGACAGAACACTCCTGGAAAATGGTATAGGGGAGATGAGCACAGGGGAGAGGAAAGGAATGGTTCACAGCAATTAATATAGACAGCAAAGAAAGCAGTGCCAGATGTCACATTCTGTCCTACCTTGGCAAGAACGGTTAATGGGGAGTTAGGCAAGATGGTTCCCCGTACCAATTTTGCTTGCGTCATGGTGCGTCACTGACCAACAATCTTAAGCTACTTTTCCTTCAGCTCCCTCATTTAGGAAACAGTGAACAAGAAATGTAAAAGAAGCTAAGGGAAAGTACTTTCTGAGCTTGCAAACACTTTTCAATGTGGTAATAATGAAAATGAATACTTTCTCTTATGATCCTTCTTTGAATTGTCTCAAAGGTCCCCACACTGGCAATCCAACTCCCCGGGGCCTGACCCTCTAAAGTAGAGTTTAATCTACAACTGCGGAATCACTTACTCAAGGAACAATTTGGGGCACCTCAGAGGGTCCCCCTGGGCCGGGATGGAGGCTTCAGAGATGCCTCAGGTGCAGACAAGGCCCCAAAGGAGCTCATAGCAGGGAAGGGCAGACAGCCCACCATTCTCAAGCGGGGAGAGACCGGCCCTGCCACAGAGCAGAGGGGAGCTGGTACTTTCTGTTTCGAGAGCGGGTGTCTAATTGGAAGCATCAGCAGCTTCTGTGGGGTAAAGCCCTTGCGGCGGCGGGGGGGGGGGGGGGGGGGGGAGCCTTTGAACTTCATAAACACATGAAAAGTTTCATGAGCTGGGAAATCATTTGGGGCTTTTCTTAAATTGTCCTGTGATTCATTAACAGTGTTTAGCAAGAACAATAAATCCTTTAAAAAAAGAAATGTTTCAAATGTACAGATTACTATCACTGCCTCTGTGATCTCAGGCAAATGACTTAGAATTTCGGCACCACAATATCTTCATCTTTATGATTAGTTATTATTATTATTAATATCCTCATTATCTGGGAATAATGATAGGAAAATGTCATAGAGGTTTTCTGAAGGATTAAAGAAATTAATCCTGTGAATTGCTTAAAATATCTGACATCACTATGAAAATGAAAGTAGTATCAACTATCACAATTGTTCATTATTAAGCCATTGAGGCTACATCAGGAATTGTGATAAAGAGATCCGGAAAGGGAGGCAGTGAGGGCTAGGCTATATTCAATATTCTCCCACTCTTACCGATATTCACATCCGTGGAGGGAGAAAGAGTCTCTGGTTCTTTAGATTTGGGAGATACTCACCTTCACTTGCTTTCGATCTTGCACATTGGAAGGCCCCTGACGAGGTTCATCTGAAAGAAAGTGATAAACGGGAATTTTTCTTTGTTAGCAAATAGTCCCAAACTCCAGAGACTCCTGCAGTATCTGCAGGAAAGGGTTATGAGTCCACTTATTGTCAAGGAGTTATTTTGAGACTGGTTTTTGAATTATCTTTGTCATGGTTTATACATTTATTTGTAGCACCAATTCGTAATTTTCCTTCTGATGATTTATAAAATGTGAACCAAACCCCATCACTGCCTCATCCTACTCTACTACATATTTCTTACCTTTCCCCCCAAAGAATTACACTGATTGAATTAATTAAATTAAATTGATTGCATTCACTTAAAGGGGTGTGGCAACTAAAATCACTGTCCACTTAAACCAGGTAAACTTTATAGTATATGCCAATTATACTTCAACAAAGCTGTTAGGTGTATGAGGAATCATGGGTGATTTGGCCCATGGGTTCTGGAATATTTCCAGTATAAAGATACTCCTTTAGGGACAGCTGGGTGGCTCAGTAGGTCAAGCGTCTGCCTTCGGCTCAGGTCATGGTCCCAGGGTCCGGGGATCGAGCCCTGCATCGCATCGGGCTCCCTGCTCAGCGGGGAGTCTGTTTCTCCCCCTGCCGCTCCCCCTGCTTTGCGGGCGCTCTCTCTCTCTCGCTCTCTGTCTGACAAATAAATAAGTAAAATCTTTTTAAAAAAGGTACTCCTTTAGTGTCAAAAGCTTTGTAGATTCTCAAGAACTGGATTTTCAGCCCTCGCAGCAATTTTGGGAGCTTGCAGAATCTGGCCTGTTTTCCTGGAGAGTCATAGGTCTATTGGGGACAGTTTGGCAATTCTGTCTCTGCTTACCGCTGTGCTGTCAGAGTAGAAAAGCAAGGGAATACACTTCATCCCCTTTATGGTGAGTACACAAACTGATCAAATACACAAAGATTTCTAGAATCTGCTACCCTTTTCACCATATGTTACCTCTGCTCACTGATAAGGAGAAAAGCTAATGTGCAGAGGATCACTTTCTCAAACCCTCTCTCAAGCTCAACACATAGAATCAGGTTTGCTGAGGAGCAAGGAGACTATTTAGTTTAGGTAAGACATAGGGAAATAGCTGTGTGTCATTTCATAATGCACTCATCGCTCTCTCTTAAGATATTTATCCAACACCTATGCCTTATTATGAAATTGGAAGTTTTTTTGTGGATTTACACTTTTTTGAATTTAAATTTTACTTTTTTTTAAAGATTTTATTTATTTATTTAAGAGAGAGAGAGAGCACCAGCAAGCTCAAGTGGGGGGAGGGAGAGGGACAAGCAGACTCTGAGCTGAGCATGGAGCCCAATGTGGGGCTCGATCCTACGAGCCCGAGACCATGACCCGAGCTGAAATCAAGAGCCAGACACCCAACTGACTCAGCCACCCAGGCACCCCTACACTTTTTAATATTATTTATTTATTTATTTATTTGAGAGAGCGAGCGAGAGCACAGGCAAGGGGAGCAGCAGAGGGAGAGGGAGAAGCAGACTCCCCCCGAGCAGGGAGCCCGACACGGGGCTCGATCCCAGGACCCCGGGACTAAGACCCAAGCCAAAGGCAGATGCTCAACTGACTGAGCCACCCAGGCGCCCCATCCCTACATTTTTTTAAAAAAGTAATCTCTATGCCCAACGTGGGGCTTGAACTCACGACCCCGAGATCAAGCGTCCCGTGCTCTATTGACAGTCAGCCAGGCGCTCCACATGGATTTACACTTCAATTAAATTTTTCTTAATTGTCCTGTGATTCATTAACAGTGTTTAGCAAGAACTATAACTCCTTTTAAAAAAGAAATGTTTCAAACGTACAGAAAATTATGGAGAATAATTTTGGAAACACATGCACATCTACCATTGAGTCTACTCAGAACTTCCCATTATCCCACAACCGCTTCAGATTGTTCTGAGATCTTTATTCAAAATATAACAAAACACTATAAACAAGTCACAGCTCAAGCCATCTGTGCAGTCCTCACTGATCCCTGACCTCCCTCCCTCTGCACTCCGGAATTTTTTTTAAGATTTTATTTTATTTGTTTGACAGAGAGAGACACAGCAAAAGAAGGAACACAAGCAGGGGGAGTGGGAGAGGGAGAAGCAGGCTTCCCGCCGAGCAGGGAGCCCGATGCGGGGCCCGACCCCAGGACCCCGGGATCATGACCTGAGCCGAAGGCAGAGCTTAACCGACTGAGCCACCCAGGCGCCCCTGCACTCCTGAATTTGATGGGTTTTATTCTCATTCAGGTTTTATACATTTACCATTTACTTCTTATCCATAAAAATATATCCTCTTGTTTTGCATGTTTTAGGATTTTATATGAATGGCCTCTGGCTCTACTTAACCTTCTACATCCAACTTTTCTCACTCAGCCAAGATGCTTTTGAGGGAACAAACTCCCGAGAATCCTTCCCAAGCACTTGGACCCCAAAGCAGTTGGGCTTCAGGAGACTCTCTCCAGGCCCTTCCTTCCACTCACCCTGATTCTTGGGGTCCTGATCTTCATCAGCATCATGCCCACTGGATTTCATGGCCCTTTTTTTAGGACACATGAAGGCTGGGAGGGTGGCCCTGAGACCTAGAAACAAGCAAAATATTTGTTCCTTCAGAGACAGCTTGAGAGGACAGATGCAGGGTAGAATCCTGGGAGGCAGTGGGGACAGGCAAGCTCATCAGCTGGGGGACTCCAAACAAGGGTGACCAGAAGAGAAACGGGCAGGATCTAGGTCTGAGCCTCTTTGTGGCCACTCCAGGTCTTCAGCCCTGCACAGAATATAAAAGAGCAGAGTGCCTCAAAGCTGCCTTGGGACTTCTCCCTGCACAAAAGGAAGATGCAGGGCACTTACTGCAGCCTAGGAAGAAGCCATGGCATGTAAGGGACTGAGGGATGGTCATGTGTTCCCAGGTTTGTCTGCACCCAGAACTTTCTGTTACCTAGACCAGTCATGGTGTCATAGTTTCTCTTCATGTACACATAGGTGATTTTATCTGAGTATCCAAGCTTTGCCCACTCTTCCTTAGAGAAGTATTTGGAAATATCCTTGAAGGCCTAGGAAAAAAAAAAAAAAGAGCAGCAACTCAGCTAAACATGCCTGATCTGCGGCGGGGGTCTCTTCCTCTGCCACAGGACCTCCATGTTGGATCTGTGAACTGGGGAGAATAATCCCTTTCCTGGTTAATGTCAAGGCTAACTGAGAGAACATGGGTAACATTCCCTACCCTTTCCCCAGGCATGCAGTAGATGCTGGATGCTGCTGGCATGCTCTTTCACCTTCCAGAATGGATTGAGAGTCACCAAATGCAGTGCAAGGTCATAAGACCGGTTGTTTCCAGAGATGCTAGGTGAGGACAGAGTGAAGGTGGGAAACTCCAGAGGCTCTGGATCTCCCCCTGACACTCTCCTTCTTTTCCCCAGTGCCTCTGACCTCGCCTCTTCAAGATCTAGTCCCTCTACAGTATCCCCTGAGCCATTCCCCTACCCCCTCCAGATCACCTCACCTTGCATTTCTTCTCTGATTTATGGGTATCCTCCTTGGAGTTCTTTGCAAAGGAGCTGTCTTTATTCATGGCGCTGGGAATAGTTCGATCTCGAAAGGACGCAGCCTAATCTCTCCAACCACAAGGACAAAGGTCCTGAAAAAGGGAGACAGCACGGAGGGTAGGTCACATTCAGTCAATCACCTGGAATCAAGGTTCTACTTTTCCCCATCCTGGGCTTATCTGTCCCTGAGAAAGGACAAGGGTGGGGGGAGTCAAACAAACAGGGGGCAAGACGCCTGAGTGGCTCAGTCGGTTAAGAGTCGGCCTTCGGCTCGGGTCATGATCCCAGGGTCCTGGGACAGAGCCCTGCATTGGGCTCCCTGCTGAGCAGGAAGCCTGCTTCTCCCTCTACCTGCTGCTCCCCTTGCTTGCACTCTTTCACTCTCTCTCTTTGACAAATAAATAAAATCTTTAAAAAACCAAAACCAAAACCAAGGATGCCTGGGTGGCTCAGCTGGCTAAGCGTCTGCCTTTGGCTCAGGTCATGATCCTGGTGTCCTTGGATCAAGCCCCGCATCAGGCTCCTTGTTCAGTGGGGAGCCTGCTTCTCCCTCTCCCTCTGCCCCCCCACTCATGCGCTCGCTCGCTTTCTCTCTCTGTCTCTGACAAATAAATAAATAAAATCTAGTAAAAAAATTAAAACAAAAACAAAAACAAAAACAAACAGGGGGCCGGAGATCTATGAAAGAAAGTGTTGATTAGGGATGACAGGTTTTCTGTAAGCATGATCAAAGCAACCTTAAGACTTTGAGAGGGAGTTGGCTACTATTGTTAGTAGTTTGCTTGAAGTTTGGCTTATCCTGAAGGAAAGATATAAAGACGCTTGTTGAGGAAGCAGTGAAGTGAACATGTAGTTTTATGGAGGGGGAGGGGGTGTGTTTTGAGGCAGAAGAATGGGGAGGTAAGTCCCATAGATTATATGGTGTCTCTGACAGATGGGTTTGGGTTTTCAGGCGGAGGGATATGGGGTTTTGCTCTGTTGAAAAGAGCAAATGAGGATCTCTAATATAGAGTGGATTTAGAGCCCATTACTAGGTTATTTGAAAATTATTAGTGTGAAGGGTGCCTGGGTGGCTCAGGTGGTTAAGAGTCTGCGTTTGGCTCAGGTCATGATCCCACGGTCCTGGGATCGAGCCCCACATTGGGCTCCCTGCTCAGTGGGGAGCCTGCTTCTCCCTCTCCTGCTGCCCCTCCCCCTGCTTGGACATGCTCTCTCTCTCTCTTTCTGGAAAATAAAATCTTTATAAAAAACACAAAATTATTAGTATGAAGAGAACTGGAATCTCCAAGACTACAGGATCAGCCTTCACTTAGGCTGAGAATGTGGAGAGTTTTTTTTTTTTTTTAAAGATTTTATTTATTTTTGCGAAAGAGAGGGGAAATGAGCACGGGGGGGGGGGGGGGGAGGGGCAGAGGGAGAAGCAGACTCCTCACTGAGCAGGGAGCCCGATGCGGGACTCGATCCCAGGACCCTGGGATCACCACCGGAGCTGAAGGCAGACTCAACCCACTGAGCCACCCAGGCGCCCCAGAATTTGGAAACTTTTAATGGAGCAGCCGAAGGCGTTCTCCACTGGTGGCATTAGAAATCTCTTAGGGAGAGGAAATTTAGTGGTCTCTGAGGCCAAGAAAGTTTCTGCTTTATCCTGGAGGAGGCAATAAAGGAGTCACTCAGGCAGTGGCTTTTATCTCCGGTTAAAGAAATCTAGGGGCAACTAGCTGATTTGGGGGTTTCTCGGGCTGAGGGTATTCTTCTTCCCTCAGGAAGAGCAATTAGAAAGTCTCATAGACCAAAAATAGTTTTAGTTTTATCTTTGCCCGACCGGGATTGCCCCGAAAGGCTTCAAGTCATTTCTCAGTCCTAAGATCTTGAGGCTGTTATGAGATACAGCAAGAACTAAACTACTAGAGTGATCTACAGAGATTCCTCACCTGTCCAAGACGGTCCAAAGAGAGCGCTTACCTCAGAGCTGAAGCGTTGGCGGCGAAAAGCCGCTCCACGAGATGAAATCCCACAATTCCACTGTCCAAGGGTAATAAACCAATCAGAACAGTTAATGAATTTGAACTGGCCAATCAGGGGTTAGGAGAGTAGGCGGGGCAAGTGAGTCAGGAACGGGGTCTCAAAGTCTAGCTCCAGGGACAGGACCGCCTTTTCAAAGTGGGTTGATTCTCCAGCTTGAAGCAGGATTGCGCTCTGCCAGAATTGGCTACTGCAGATTCCGTAGGCCCATTCCTGCGCATGCTCAGATGTTCCCTTTCCTTTCGGTGTACGTCTCGCTAATCTCTGCTCTGCTTTTGTTGTTTCATTTTAATAAATGGTAAATATGAGGCCACCACCTCAAATCCTTGCTATCAGTCTCCAACTTCCTCAGATATGGGGCTCTTTTCTAGGACCTCTCTAGCGACTTAAGAAATTTTAAACTTTTTTTAGATTGAATTACTTTTGTTAATATACACATCAAATTACTGAAACAGTGACTTCATATAGTTGTTCCATTAAACATAGCACTTGCAGGTATGAAGGTACAGAGATGTCTCCAGTCTTCATATGTTTACTTGAAAAGATTCTTCAACAGCAGTCTGATATTGGGTTTCCCACTCTAGATGAAGATTAACAAATTATCCATAATCAATCTGATGTCTTTCATTAGATGACTAACAAAATTTCTAGTAATTTGGCTAGGAGCTCCCCAGTGAAGAGACACAGAAATAGGACACATCACAGGAACTATCTGGCCATTGTTACAGTGATTCCATAAATGCTGTCAGGTAAAATTTGATCCTTGACAAAAGGGACACTTAAAGGTGGGATGTCCAGAAAAACTTGTGTTTTCTTGACAAGTGTCTGTTTCTCAGAGGTGAGTGTTTCACTCCTATTACTGTTCCCTGCTGAATCTTGAGAGATCTGAAAGTTTGGGAGAGTAAACACGATATTCATACTGATACTTCTTATTTTTAAAAAGATTTTTTTTTTTAAAGATTTTATTGAGAGAGAGAACAAGCGTATGGGAGAGGCAGAGCGAGACGGAGAAGCAGGATCCCCGCTGAGCGGGGAGCCCGATGCGGGGCTCGATCCCAGGACCCCTGGATCATGACCTGAGCCGAAGGCAGACACTTAACGACTGAGCCACCCAGGTGCCCCTATTTTTAAAAAGATTTTATTCATTCATTTGACAAGGACAGAGAGAGAGAGAGAGAGCTCACAAGCAAGAGAAACAACAGGCAGTGGGAGAGGGAGAAGCAGACTCCCTGCTGAGCAGGGAGCCCAATGCGGGGCTCGATCCCAGGACCCTGAGATCATGACCTGAGCTGAAGGCAGACTCTTAAGTGACTGAGCCACCCAGGAGTCCCTTTTTTAAAATTAAAAAAAGTTTTTAAAAGATTTTATTCATTCATTTGACAGAGAGAGAGAGAGCAAGCACAAGCAAGGGGAGCGCACAAGCAAGGGGAGTGGCAGGCAGAGGGAGAGGGTGAAGCAGGCTCCCTGCTGAACAGGGACATCTTGATACTTAACAAGATTTGTAATGATGTCTCAAGTAATAGAATTTGTTTTGCACAGCATCTGCAGCTACCAGAAAACTTCCTCATGGTAGTTTCAAGGTCTAAGGCTTGTTCAGGGCAGTCTCTCTCTCTTCTAGTCACATTTCCATAACAGAGGCGATAGCATGTTCTGCTTTCTCTTGTTGCAGTCAGAAAACATTTTCTACAGAAGATGTGCTGATAGGCCATGGCATAAAACAACAGAAATTTATTTTATCACAGTTCTGGAGGCTAGAAGTCTAAAATAATTTTCTCTGGGCTGAAATCAGGGTGTCAGCAGAGCTGAACTGTTTTCAGAGGCTCTAGGAGAGAATCTGCTCTTTGCTCTTCTGGCTTCTGGTGGCTGCCAGCATTCTTTGGCCGTGGCTGCATCATTCTAATCTCTGCCTCCATGGTCACACCCCCCCCTTCTCTTCTGTTGGTGTCAAATTTCCCTCTGCCTCCCTCTGATAAGGACACTTGTGATACATTTAGGACCCACCCAAATAATCCAGGATAATCTCCTTATCTCAAGATCTTTAACTTAATCACATCGGCAAAGTCTTTTTTGTTATTATTGTAAGGTAACACACATAAATTCCAGGAAATAGAATATCTTTGGGGGGGATTATTCACTCTCCTGTAATCTGCCCTCTGGTCCCCAAAGATTCATGTCCATGTACTACATGTACTACATCACCAAATCCCCCAATTTCTCAATACATTGCAGTATGAACTCAAGTCCAAAATCTCATTTAATATTATCAGCTCAAAAATACCAAATCTCATCACCTGAAATAGCTATGGATTAAACTCTGGGTATGATCCATCCTGGGTCAAAATTCCTCTTTGGATGTGGACACTAGAAATCAAGTTATTACTCTTAGAGGGAAAGATGGCAGAGTAGAAATATCCTGAGCTCATCTCCTCCTTCCAGAGACACATCAAGGCTATAACTACATCTGGAGCAACTCTTTCTGAGAATGACTTAGAGACTAGCAGAAAACTCTTCCACAGCCAAAGATATGAAGAAAAAGTCATATCAAGAAGGGTAGGAAATAGGGCGCCTGGGTGGCTCAGTGGGTTAAGCAGCTGCCTTTGGATTAAGTCATGATCCCCAGGGTCCTGGGATCGAGTCCCAAATCAGGCTCCTTGCTCAGTGGGGAGTCTGCTTCTCCCTCTGCTTGTACTCTCTCTCTGACGAATAAATAAATAAAATATCTCTAAAAAAAAAAAAAGAGGGGTAGGAAAGGCAGAGATGCACCCTGGTTGAGAACCAAAGCCCTGGTGTAACAACTCACAAGTGTAAGGAATATCACAAGCATGGAGGTCCTCTGTGAGGAGCAAGGGGTTCAAACCCCACATTAGGTAACCCCAGCCCTGAGGATCTGCACCAGGAAGATGAGCCTCCATAAAATTTGGCTTTGAAAATCAGTGGGGCTTAACTCTGGGAGAGCTGGTGGGCTGTAGGAAACCAAGGCTCCATTCTCAAAGGGCTCATACAATCTCACTTGCTCTGACCCCCAGCACAGAAGCAGCAGTTTGAAAAGTACCTGGGCCACATGTGAAGATTTATCGACTAATTTTAAGGCATGTCCTGGAGGGGTAGAGATCTGTAGGAAATCTTTCCTGGAACAGAGGTTCTAGCAGGCACCATTTTTCTTGCCTTCCTTCAGCCTAGCTGGGCCAAAGTTGGCAGGTACCTGTTCTGCCACTCTCCATCTACCTTGCTAGCACCACTTGCCCCACCTGACTCCTTTGCAGCCCCACCCTGCACAATGGGCCCATCTCAGTAGATACTCCTCCAAAGCAGCTTCTGCCCCACACCACCCTATGGGCAGCCTCAGTTGGGACCATTGCCCCTCCAAAGTGATTCCTGTGACAGAGAGAGGCAGCTGCATCCACCAGCATGCCTGCAAGAGTCATGGGCAGGCCTCACAGCCAGCAACACCAGGGGATAACTCTACCCACCAACACAGCCACAGCAGCTTCAGCTGGGCCTCTCAGGCAGTCATGCTGGGGGCCAGCACTACCCACGAGCAGTTGCAGCCCAGTCACAATAGGAGGGCACATGCAGCCTACACAGGGGACACCTTTGGAGTGCCTGGTTTTGGTGACCAGAGGGGATTGTGCTTTTGGGCCCTGTAAGATGCCTTCTACTAAGGCTACTACCTTAAAGACCAGGAGATGTAGTGGACCTACCTAATACATAGAAACAAACACAGAGAGTCAGACAAAATGAGGAGACAGAAGAATATGTTCCAAATGAAAGAATAAGTCAAAACCTCAGGAAAAGAACTAAATGAAATGGATATAAGCAGTCTACCTGATAAAGAGTTCAAAGTAATGATCATAAAGATGTTCAGAGAACTTGGGAAAAGAGTTAATGAATTCACTGAGAATGTCAACAAAGAGAAAATATAAAAAAGAACAAATCAGAGCTGAAGAATATAATAACTGAAATGAAAAACACACTAATGGGAAATCAATAAAAGATTGGAGGATGCAGAAGAACAGAACAGTGATCTGGAAGACAGGGTAGTGGAAATCATCCAAACTTAACAGCAAAAAGAAAAAGGAATTTAAAAAATGAGGATAGATTAAGGGACCTCTAGGACAACATCAAGCATATTAACATTCTTTATGTTAATACACATATTATAGGGGTCCCAGAAGGAGAAGAGAGAAAGGGGCAGAAAACATATTTGAAGAAATGATAGCTGAAAACTTCCCCAGCCTGGGGAAGGACAGACATCCAGGTCCAAGAATCACAGAGATCCCCCAAATAAATGAACCCAAAGAGCATAAGACACATAATAATTAAAGTGTCAAAAATTAAAGCTAAAGAGAGAATCTTAAAAGCAGCAAGAGAAAAATAATTAGTTACATACAAGGAAACATCCTTAAGGCTATCAACTGATTTTTCAGCAGAAACTTTGCAGGCCAGAAAAAAGTGGCATGATATATTTAAAGATGACGGACAAAACCCCCACAAAATCCCTACAACCAAAAATACTTCATTCAGCAAGATTATCACTCAGAATTTAAGGAGAGATAAAGAGTTTCCCAGACAAACAAAAGTTAAAGAAGTTTATCACCACTAAATCAGGCTTACAAGAAATGTTAAAGGGACTTCTTTACATGGAAAAGATGCATCATTACTAGATATAAGAAAACTATGAAAGAAAAAATTTCGTTGGTAAAAGCAAGCATATAGTTAAAGTAGTTGATCAATAACCTATAAAGCTAGTATGAAGATTAAAAGTCAAAGGTAGAACAATCAAATATATCTATAATAAGTAGTTAAGGGATACACAAAATAAAAGATGCAAATTATGACATCAAATACATGAAACATTCAAGAGGGGAGGGAGTAAAAATGTAGTGTTTTTAGAATGCGTTTGAACTTAGGCAACCGTCAATTTATTTATTTATTTATTTTTAAAGATTTTATTTATTTATTTGACAAAGATAGAGAGAGAACACAAGTAAGCAGAGCAGCAGGCAGAGGGAGAGGGAGAAGCAGGTTCCCCGCTGAGGAAGGAGCCTGACATGCGGCTCGATCGCAGGACCCTGGGATTATGATCTGAGCCAAAGGCAGCCGCTTAACCGACTGAGCCACCCAGGCGCCCCGCGGCCATCAATTTAAATAAGACTGCTATATACATAGGGTGTTACGTTTGAACCTCATGGTAACCACAAACCAAAAACTTATAATAGATACACACAAGGAAAAATAAAGAGAAATGAATCTAAGCACAACACTAAAGAAAATCATCAAATTACAATGGAAGAGAGCAAGAGAAGGAGAAACGAATATAAATGAACTATAAAAACAACCAGAGGGGCGCCTGGGTGGCTCAGTCGGTTAAGCGGCTGCCTTCGGCTCAGGTCATGATCCCAGGATCCTGGGATCGAGCCCCGCATCAGGCCCCCTGCTCAGCAGAGAGCCTGCTTCTCCCTTTCCCTCTTGCCGCTCTGCCTACTTGTGCTATTTCTCTGTCAAATAAATAAATTAAAAAAAAAATCTTTAAAACAAAAAAACAACCAGAAAACAATGAAGAAAATGGCAATAAGGACTTACCTATCAACAATTACTTTAAATTTAAATGGAATCAATTCTCCAACAAAAGACATATGGTGACTGAAGGGATGAAAAAACAAGACCCATTTATATGCTGCCTACAAGAGACTCACTTCAGACCTAAAGACACATACAGACTGAAAGTGAAGAGATGGAAAAAGATATTCCATGCAAATGAAAATAAGAAAAAAACTGGGGTAGCAATACTTATATCAGACAAAATAGACTTTAAAACAAAGACTGTAACAAGAGATAAAGAAGGGCATAACAAAATGATAAAGAGGAATGTGACAAGAGGGTATAAAAATTATAAATATCTGTGCACAAAATAGGAGCATCTAAATATATAAAGCAAATATTAACAGACATAAAGGGGAGAGATTGACAGTAATACAATAATAGTAGGGGACTTCAACACACCACTTACAGCGATGGTTAGATTATTCAGATAGAAAATCAGTAAGTAAATGGTGTCTTTGAAAGACACATTAGACCAGACAGACAACAGATGTATACAGAACATTCCATCCCAAAAGAACAGAATACATAGTCTCTTCAAGTACACATGGAACATTCTGCAGGATAGATCACATGTTAGGCCACAAAACAAGTCTCAATAAATTGAAGATTATTAAAATCATATCAGGCATCTTTTCTGAATGAAACTAGAAATCAGGGGCGCCTGGGTGGCTCAGTCGGTTAAGCGTCTGCCTTCGGCTCAGGTCATGATCCCAGGGTCCTTGGATCAAGCCTCACATTGGGCTCCCTGCTCAGTGGGAAGCCTGCTTCTCCCTCTCCTCCCTGCTCGTGCTCTCTCCGCTCTCTCTGTCTCTCTCTCAAATAAATAAGTAAAACCTTAAAAAAAAGAAACTAGAAATCAATTACAAGAAAAAAACTGGAAAAAAATACATGGCAGCTAAATAACATGCTACTGAACAACCAATGGGTCAATAAAAACTCAAATTTATTTTCTCATGGTTCTGTAGGCCCCATGTCTGAAATCAGTATCACTGGTCAATATCAAGTTGTCAGAAGGGCTGTTCTCCCTCAAGGCTCTAGGGAGAATCATGCCTTACCTCTTCCAACTTTTGTTGCTGTCATTATTCCTTGGCTTATGGTGGCATTGCTCCAATCTTCAAGGTTAACATCCTCATATCTCTCTGTGTTTCATCTTCACATTGCCTTCTCCTCTGTGTCTATTCAAGTCTTCTTCTGCTTATTTCCTTTTTTTTTTCTCAATCCACAGTCTTTATTTTCTCTAAAAATTGAGGTAAAGGGAACTCTTTTGAAAAGGAAACCATCTGCATGCTTGAAAATGGGTAGGTCCTAACTTATACAATATTACATGTCAATTATATCTCAATAAAGCTGCGAAAAATTTTTAATACAAAAAAGACTGGAAAAAGAAAATGGGAAGGTCCGGCTTCATGCAGTAGCTCCAGTATGCTCAGAGGAAGAAATCAAAGTTGGCCAAGGTTAACCAAAAATTTCCTGAGTATTTCCTGAATGACTAGTATTTCCTGAGTGGCTAGTATTTCAAAGACAAAAGTGATCGGTCAAAAGTTTGAGTCTTAGAGTCCTTGGATATATGTAATGCTGATGCTCCTGTCACCTCAGCTAAGCATGCTGGCTGGCATTTCTGGTATTGGTGAGAAAATTGCCCCTGTTTCCCAGGCCCTTCTGCTTTCCCCATGACCAGCCTGGGATCTGCCCTGTCCTCCTGCCCCAAGAGAGCAGCCAGTTCTTGTAAGTCTTGGAGAAGAATGCTCGGCAGGTGTGAATGTCTTGTACTGTGAGCCAGCTTCACAAGAAAGTTGGGTATGCAAAGGTTTCTAGAAAGGTCTGGAGGATCAGAGCAGGGCAGAATTTTCAACAGTAGCCAGCCTGTTGGACAATCTTTCAGGGTAGGCCTTCTCCTTTGTCCCCCTTCATTATGGCTGGACTGGTCCCAATAAAGCTGTGACTCTTCCATCAGCTCTACTCCCACTGTATTTTTAGAAGCTCACAGCGACATTCCACAGGTACTCAATGGTTTTGCTATTTCAGACCCTTGGGGACACCAAGGTCCTCTTGCAGTCACCAAAATACTTGCCACACAGGGGCTCCAGGCTCTCAGCTAAGGCAGAGTGCAGCCTGGTCTATGCCCCCTACCATGTTGACTTGATGAAGGGGGAGAAGAGCCTCCAGAGCAGGCACAGCAGGAAGGAGTCCCAGACCAGTTGGGAGTGGATGATGCCTGGATGCACTGCATAGGTGGTGACCCCCGTGCCTTGGAGTCTCTTGGCCAGTTCCCAACTAAAAATCCATTGGCCACCTTGCTGTGGCAATGAGCAAAATCCCTGGCTATAGTGCTTCTCACCCTGGAGGCTGTGGAAGTGAATCTTGCCAGCATGGTGGGTCACTGATGACAGGTTTATCACCTGTGAGGGCACAGACTTTTTCAGTGGCACCAGGAGCAAGTGGGTACAAAGGAAGTGGCCAACGTGGTTGACTCCCAGGTGGGTTTCAAAGTCACCAGCTGTCTTGGAATACCGATACACCATCACTCCTGCATTGTTGATCAGAATACGGAGCTGCTTTTTCTCTGCCCGAAAGCCCTTAGCAAAGGCTTAGATGGATTTGGTATTGGATGGGTCCAGTTTCTGAATTGGCATCTGAGAGTTGTTTGTATTGGCCTGGATTTCACTGGCCAGCAGATTATCCCTTCAGCATATCTCAGAAGGCACTGCATCCTTGGGTTCCTCTACTACCAAGCTCTCTGGCCGTCTCCTTGCCGATGCCAATGTTGGCTCTGGTGATTACCACTATCTTCCTGGGGAAACTGCGTGTTTGTTCTCCAAACCCCAGCAGCAAAGAGCTTCCTAATGGATAGAGCTATCACATATAGGAAAGAAGGGAAGGCGATGAGCAGTCCCAAGACAACCAGCATCTTTTAAATATTTTTAGTTGCTGCTTTAGCAAAAGCAGCTTTTCCTCCAACTCTGGCTTGGTCTCCTGTTCTGACTCCAACCCTTGGCTGCTTCTCTCTCCCCCTCCTTCAGCTTCTTTAGCTCCCGGGCTCTCACTAACAGCTTGGCCTGCTCTTTCTTACAAGGATACATGTGGTTGCATTTAGGGACCGCCCAGATAATCCAGGATAATCTCCTTATTTCAACAACTTTAATTTAATCGTATTTGCAGAGAACCATTTTCCAAATAAGGTAACATTTACAGGTTCCAGGGATTATGACCTAATGTCTTTGGGGCCATTATTCAGCCTACTATAAGGAGTAAGTCAGACATTTTGTTCTGAAGTTCTAGGATCACTGGGTTTTGAAAGGGGTGACTGGAGCTTTCTGAGGCCACATGGGCAGAAGTCGGTGCAACCTGGTGGGAGGGATGTGGGCTCTGTGGTCAGATAGACCTGAATTCACTTCCCAGCGGCAACACCTGATGACCTTGGGCAAGTCACTCAACCTTTCTGACTCTCCATTTCTCCCTCTGTGAAATGAGGTAATAACTGCTTCTCTCTCACAGGGCTGTTGTAAGTTGCACTTAACACAAGGCTAGGCACATTGTGAGTGATCAACAAACATTAGCTGTTCGTATTAAATCAGGAGCATGTTGACAATAATAACATGCACTTATTCTGTGTTTACTTTCTTCTGGGTTCACAAGGGATCTTAACATACACTCCCAGGAAGACGTATAGATGGCCTTATTAACCCATGTCACAGATGTAGATTCAAGAGGCCAGGATTTGCCCAGAGTCAGCCTGTCAACAAATAGCAGAGGAAGAGATGAAGATCATGTATGGCTGATCTTTCAACACAACTAGAGTCTCCACCACAGGAGGGGATTGTAAATCCCAGCACATGCAGAGAGCATATGTAAACGATAAACACATCTGCAAGCAGGAAAGTCTGTGGCCAGTTGTAAGGAGGGACTTGCCAACTCTTGGGGCTGCAGACTCTGGTGTGGAAAACCAGGATGGTGGACATGTCTGTGCTCAGTACTTTTCCACAAAGACAACAAGAGACTCTGCACCGGTGGTGGTGACAGACCCCTGTATGAGAGCAAGGCCTGAACAAGGACCCAGGATGCTGTGGACCTTTTGACTCCAGGATGAATGGCTGAAAAGGCCAGCATCATGTGGCTGTGGGAGTTTCCCATGATTTCCCAAGAATACTGTTCGTTGAGCCCAAGATTTTTTCACTCTATAGTATATTTCCACTTCTTTTAAAAAAAAATTCAACTTTAGGGGCACCTGGGTGGCTCAGTCTGTTAAGCATCTGCCTTTGGCTCAGGTCATGATCCCAGGGTTGTGGGATCGAGTCCCACATCAGGCTCCCTGCTCAGTGGGGAGCCTGCTTCTCCCTCTGTCTGCCGCTCCCCCTGCTTGTGCTCTCTCTCTGTCAAATAAATAAATAAAATCTTTTTTAAAAAATTCAACTTTAGGGTGCCTGGGTAGCTCAGATGGTTACGCGTCTGCCTTCGGCTCAAGTCATGATCTCAGGGTCCTGGGATCGAGCTCTGCATCGAGCTCCCTGCTCAGCGGGAAGCCTGCTTCTCCCTCTCCCACTCCCCCTGCTTGTGTTCCCTCTCTCGCTGTGTCTCTCTCTGTCAAGTAAATAAATAAAATCTTAAAAAAAAAAAAGATGGAATCTTGCACAAATTGTAACTTTATCATTTGACAGAGGTCGGGGAACTCAGGATTTGAGAGTTGGTGTTAATTTGCCTCAAGGTAAATCATTGCTGTTGAGTATGAGATCAGAAAAACATATCTGCCAGTTTCGTGATTCAACCACTTAGACTTTCTTGCATGTATTTCTGGTATGATTGGCCATGCAGACTATTGTTATCTATGACATAAAAAACGGCTTTATTGAGATATAATTGACATTTAATAAATTGTACATATTAGAAATATACCATTTGATAAGTTTATACATTACATATATGTATTCACCATAATCAAGGTAGTAAACATATTCATCACTCTCTCATCCCCACTGATGCTGTCACTAAAAATTAGTTTGCATTTTATAAAGTTTTATATAAATAGAAACATACACTATGTACCCTTATTTGAATAGCTTCCTTCACTCAGTATTATTTTGAGATTCATCCATGTTGTGTTGTATGGATGCACTCTAATTTGTTTATTCATTCATCTCTTGATGGACATTTGGGTTGTTTTCAGTTTTTGACTATTATAAATGCACTTGCCATGCAAACGTTGTACAAGTCTTTGTATGGACATATATTTCCTTTTCTCCTGGGTCAAAACCTAAGAGTGCAAAAGCTGGATCATATGGTAGGTGCATGGTTAGATTTTATTTTATTTAATTAATTTATTTTTTTTAAGATTTTATTTATTTATTTGACAGATAGATAGAGAGCACAAGTAGGCAGAGTGGCAGGCAGAGGGAGAGGGAGAAGCAGGCTCTCCACTGAGCAGGGAGCCGGATGTGGGGCTCGATCCCAGGACCCCAGGATCATGACCTGAGCCGAAGGCAGCCGCTTAACCAACTGAGCCACCCAGGCGCCCCAAGATTTTATTTATTTATTTGACAGAGAGAGACACAGTGAGAGAGGGAACACAAGCAGGGGGAGTGGGAGAGGGAGAAGCAGGCTTTCTGCTGAGCTGGGAGCTCCATGTGGGGCTCAATCCCAGGACCCTGAGATCACTACCTGAGCCGAAGGCAGACACCCAACCACCTGAGCCACCCAGAGCCCTGGGCTATTTTCTTATTGTTGAGTTTTGTGAGTCTTTTTTACATTCAGATACACGTTTTTGCCAAGACTTTTCCCAGTCTGTGGCTTGTTTTTCCATTATCTTAACTGTGTCCTTTAAAGAATGGATTTTTTAGTTTTGATGAAATCTAATTTATCAATTTGTTCTTTTGTAAATTGTGCTTTTGTTGTCAAATCTAAGAAATCTTTGCCTAACTTAATGTCACAAATTTTTCCCGGTGGTTTCTTCCAGAAGTTTTATAATTTCAGGTTTTAAATGTAGGTCTATGATCCATTTGGAGTTAATTTGTGAATATAGTGCAAGGTATGGATCCAAGTATGTTCTTTTGCATTTCTATATCTAATTGTTCCAGCATCATTTGTTGAAAAAGCCATCCTTTCCTTACCGCATGGTCTTTGCATCTTAAAAAAATTAGTTATAACCCACATATATGTGTGGGTTTATGTCTAGAGTATCTACTTTTGCTCCGTTTATCTGCTATTTGATCTTTACACCAATACCACACAGTGTCAGTTACTGTAGCTTTATAATAATTCTTGAGTCAGTGTTAAGCCCTCCAACTTTGTTTTTCTTTTTTAAGAGCTGTTTTGCCTATTCTAGATACTTTGCATTTTTTTTATTTTTTAAAGATTTTATTTATTTATTTGACAGAGAGAGACACAGCGAGAGAGGGATATAAGCAGGGGGAGTGGGAGAGGGAGAAGCAGGCTCCCCGAGGAGCAGGGAGCCAGATGCAAGGCTCGATCCCAGGACCCTGGGATCATGACCTGAGCCGAAGGCAGACGCTTAATGACTGAGCCACCCAGGTGCCCCGATACTTTGCATATCTTTTCTTTTCTTTTTTTTTTAAATTTTTATTATGTTATGTTAGTCACCATACAATACATCATTAGTTTTTGATGTAGTGATCCATGATCCATTGTTTTTGTATAACACCCAGTGCTCCATGCAGTACGTGCCCTCCTTAATACCCATCACCGGGCTAACCAATCCCCCCTCCCCCCTCCCCTATAAAACCCTGTTTGTTTCTCAGAGTCCATAGTCTCTCATGGTTCATCTCTCCCTCCGATTCCCCCCCCCCGCTTCATTTTTCCCTTCCTTCTCCTAATGTCCTCCATGCTATTCCTTATGTTCCACAAATAAGTGAAACCATATGATAATTGACTTTCTCTGCTTGACTTATTTCAATTAGCATAATCTCCTCCAGTCCCAACCATGTTGATGTAAAAGTTGGGTATTCATCCTTTCTGATGGCTGAGTAATATTCCATTGTATATATGGACCACATCTTTATCCATTCATCATTCATACTTTGCATTTCTATATGAATTTTATTTATTTATTTAAATTTAAATTCAATTAGCCAACACCTAGTACATCATTAGTTTCAGATGTAATGTTCAGTGATTCATCAGTTGCACATAACACCCAGTGCTCATCCCATCACGTGCCCTCCTTAATGTCCATCCCCCAATTACCCCATTCCCCCCACCCACCTCCCCTCCAGCAACCCTCAGTTTGTTTCCCAGAGTTAAGAGTCTCTCATGGTTTGTCTCCCTCTCTGATTTCTTCCCATTCAGTTTTCCCTTCCTTCCCTTATTGTCCTCTGCACTGTTTCTTATATTCCACATATGAATGAAACCATATGATAATTGTCTTTCTCTGATTGACTTATCTCACTTAGCATAGTACCCTCCAGTTCCATCGATGTTGATGTAAATGGTAAGTATTCATCCTTTTTTTAAAAAGGATTTTATTTATTTTTTTGACAGAGAGACAGCGAGAGAGGGAACACAAGCAGGGGGAGTCGGAGAGGTATAAGCAGGCTTCCCACTGAGCAGGGAGCCCGAAGCGGGGCTCGATCCCAGGACCCTGGGACTATGACCCGAGCCGAAGGCAGACGCTTAACGACTGAGCCACCCAGGCGCCCCAGTATTCATCCTTTCTGATGGCTGAGTAATATTCCATTGTATATATATACCACATCTTTATCCATTCATCTATTGAAGGACATCTCGGCTCCTTCCACAGTTTGGCTATTGTGGACATTGCTGCTATGAACAATGGGGTGTAGGTGCCCTTTCATTTCACTACGTCTGTATCTTTGGGGTAAATACCTAATAGTGCAATTGCTGTGTTGTAGGGTAGCTCTATTTTTTTAAAGATTTTATTTATTTATTTGAGAGAGAGCGAAAGTGAGAGAGATCACAGAGGGAGAGGAAGAAGCAGACTCGCGGCTGAGTGGAGAACCTGATGCAGGGCTCGATCCCAGGATCCTGAGATCATGACCTGAGCGGAAGGCAGATGCTTAACTGACTGAGCCACCCAGGCACCTGGGTAGCTCTATTTTTAACGTCTTGAGGAACCTCCATACTGTTTTCCAGAGTGGCTGTACCAGCTTGCATTCCCACCAACAGTGTAAGAGTGTTTCCCTTTCTCCACATCCTTGACAACATTTGTTGTTTCCTGTCTTGTTAATTTTAGCCATTCTGACAGGTGTAAGGTAGTATCTCATTGTGGTTTTGATTTGTATTTCCCTGATGACAAGTGAGGTTGAGCATTTTTTCATGTGTCTGTTGTTCTTTATGAATTATAGAATCAGCTTGTCAGTTTCTACCAAAAATCTTGCTGAGGTTCTTATTTAGATAACATTAGATTTATAGATAAATTTGGGGAGACTTGACATTTTAACAATATTGACTTTTCCAATCCATGAACATGGCATATCTCTCCATTTATTTAGACCTTATTTAGTTTCTCTCAGCAATATTTTGTAACTTTCAGTGTATAGATCTTTCACATGCTTTGTTAAATGTATCCCTAAGTGTTTCATGATTTTTATAATGTTGTAAATGATATTGGTTTTTAAATTCAATTTCTGATTGTTCATTGCTGGTATATAGGCATACAGTTGGTTTTTGTATATGGATCTTGCATCCTGCAAACTTGCTAAACTCACTTATTAGATCTAGCAGCTTTTTAAAAGATTTTATTTTTTAAAAGATTTACTTATTTATTTGAGAGCGAGAGCGAATGGGAGGAGGGAGGGGTAGAGGGAGAGGGAGAGAATTTCCAGCAGACTCCCTGCTGAGTGCAGAGCCCAATGCGGGGCTCCTGGCTCTCTCTCACAACCCTGAGATCATGACCTGAACTGAAATCAAGAGTCAGACGCTTAACTGACTGAGCCACCTAGGAACCCCTCAAGATTTTATTTTTTAAGTAATCTCTCCACCCAATGTGGGGCTTGAACTTAAACTCCAAGAGGAAGAGTCGCATGCACTACCGACCAAGCCAGCCAGGTGCCCCAAATCTAGTAGCTTTTTAATAAATGCTATTGGATTTTCTACAAAGATGGTCATGTCATTTCTGACATTGTCTTTTTTTTTTAAGATTATTTATTTATTTGACAGAGAGAGACACAGCGAGATAGAGAACACAAGCAGGTGGAGTGGGAGAGGGAGAAGCAGGCTTCCCGTGGAGCAGGGAGCCCGATGCGGGGCTCGATCCCAGGACCCTGGGATCATGACCTGAGCCAAAGGCAGACGCTTAACCGACGGAGCCACCCAGGCGCCCCTCTTTTTTTTTTTTTTTTTTAACAATGAACTTGCTTTTAACCGCAGATTTGTCATTTTAATGTGTTCTTCATTTAATACTTCACCTTAAAATATGTATAGAAAAGTGAAAACAGAAGCCATCCCATAAAACCTTTTACTGAGTTTTCACTATCATACTCACTATCAGTAAACCATTAGAACAGTGATTCTCGACCAGGGATGATTTTGCTCCCCAAAGGACATTTGGCAATGTCTGCAAAATTTTGTCACAACTGGGATGAGGGGGCTACTGGCATCTAGTGGGTAGAGGCCAGGGATCATGTTAAACATCCTATAATACACAAGATAGCCTTCCGACAAAGAATTATGTAGCCCAAAATGTCAATGGTGTTGAGGTTGAGAAATTCTGCACTAGAAATCAGTACATACACAGATGTGATCCTCACAATAAATGTCCTTATGCAGATAACACGATGTTGATAGATGTAGCAGGGCTCATTTAAATTTCATATCAATTTTATCCTTTCCTCAAATCCTGTGAAAACTGTACCTTTTCTTTTACTTGGTGGGATGTCCCACGGTTCTTCTGATATGCAGTTTCCCTCATTGAAAAGGGTCAACAAACTTGACATTGTTGGACTGTAGGTTTGTTTCTGGTGCTTTTAAGTTGATCAAGCTAGAACAAATTCATGCTGTGGAATCAGATTCTCCACTGTGAAATGTGTTTCTGGGAAACTTGACTGGTCCAGAAACTGGAGGAATGGGAGTGGACCTGATGATCCACACTGCTGCAAGAATCCAGATGCCGCTGCTCATCAAATCCTGAGTAATTTATTCAGTGTTTTTCCCCGCCTTTGGCCCAGAGGTTCCCATGGCTCCACTGGCCCCTGACCCCTAATTCCTTTCAACCTACAGAGCTGCGAAGCAAAGTAACTTAGGCCATCTGCCGAGAAACCTGGGAGACAGGTTCCTCCCCTGAGGCCTTTGGATCCACTGGTGCAGCTGGTATGTCCTGGTACCTGGAGGCAGAGGGTTGGACAAAACGACCTGCTGGGGCATAGGCAGCACAGAGCGGGGACACTTCCTACAGCTCTATACCAAGGGTGTCAGATACAGGTTCTTCACTCCTGCCCTGAGGATACCCTGGCCGCTCCTGGACAGAGGCAGTGTCTCTGCTTCCTTTAGTCCCTCCCAAGCCCCTTCCAAGGCCTCTTCAGTGGGAGGAAGGCATCAGTTCTCAGCTCCTGACCTTTTTCCTTGGGGTTGTTTTTCACAGGTTTCACTAGACATGTGAATTTATCTTGGAGGCGGGGGCAGGAGGGACTCAGTGGGACAGATGACAGGGAGGCTGGGGTAGCCAGATCCTCGATGCAGATTCTCACTGATCTCCTTCACTTCTGCCTGGGAGTTGGGTGGGTGTTCCTTGGGCAGGAGACCCTCCATACCTGATTCACCAAGTTAGTTGCTCACTTGGTCTCTGGTTTTATCTGCTTCTCTCTTTCTCTTCATCTCCTTCTCTCCATTCTCTTTCTCTTATAGTCTCTCACAGGCCTCTCTCCTTCTCCCATACTCTCCCTCTTTTGTTCTTCTCTCCTCTTTACCTCTTGACTAAAGGTGTTGGCTGCAGCATCTCGAGCTGATGTCCAAACCCTAATACAACCACAACAGGGCCAGTGACATTGTCCTTAATCACCTGTTGCTGTCACATCCTGGGGGACCCTGATAGTGCTGACACCCTGTTGAGGTCACCAGGGCATCAGTCCCCTCCCAGCCTTGAATGAAACAATTCACTGCAAACCACTTCTGAAGATGTGGCATCAACCACGAGGGAGGCAGCCGGGGGATGATGAGGAACTCTCAGCATCATCTTTCCACTTCAGTCCAAGACTCCTGAACTGGAAAGGGCCCATCTAGTCAGCCCTCCCTCTCCCCACACTGTAGGTTTTCATAATGATGTTTTTTTTTTTCTTTACTTATACCTACAAGCTTCTTGTTTTTGGAAAAAAAAAAAAAACAACCTTAAAGTATATTTTGCATAATTAACTAGACTTTATTTAGAGGACAACTTTAATTCATGTTTGTTAGTTAGAAAAACAATTTTCTGTAACATTTTATTTCCTACCATTGTAGCAATTACTCTAGAGATGAGAACTATATATTGGCCACCCTGGTGAATAGGACAAACTTTATCTTTTTTTAAAACCTAAATTAAATAAAATAGTGAAACTCCTCAATTTCTGAGTCTTTAGACTGAACGATCTAACAACTAAGAGCCCAGGTGAATCCTATCTCCTTTCAACACATCACACGCTGGGAGTCCAGAAGGCAGGGACGTTTGCAATCAGGGCTTTGGAGACATTTACTGCAGAAGGGAACTGGAGCATAGAATCATGGAGAACACATCTCCCAGGGACCAACACTTTCACCCTGAGCCTGAACATGAAATAATAATGAATGTCTATCCCTCAGATATGAACTTTGGTCCTGGTCCTCTGTTAATTCTTCCACTCTCATAGACACTCAGGTCTGCCCTTGCACCTGGTTCTCTGCTCAGTTTTCTCTCTACACAGCCTTCTATTAATACTTCTGCCACTAATGCTCCACTTGTTGGGGCATTTAATGTAGGTCTCTGTCAACAAGTTATTTTATCATCAATTTACTCTGTCATGAAAAGCAAACCTGAGTCTTTACTTCTATCAATGCCTAATCTGATCTGTGAATGAAATCCAAGGCTATTAACATTAGTTTTCCCCGGTGATCTATATATTAAATCCAGATTGCTGTTATAGATTTTACCACCAATGTCCCTCTTTTCTGACCTTGACTCTGGCTGTCTATTAAATCTTTATTCATCAATGACCTTTAGCTTTAACCTTAAACCCAGGGCTCTGTTAAGTATTCTGCCATCAATGTGTCTGTGTTCTAGATCTTCAACCTGGGCTTCTGTTAACTTTTCCACCATCAATGCTCCTATGACCATTACCTAGGGTCCAGAGTGTCTGTTGAGATTTCCATCAGTTTCCTTTGTTCTGACCTTGAACCCAGGCCTTTGAAAAAATTCAGACATAAAAGCCTGGGCCCCTTATTGATACCCATCTGGTTTGAATTCAAACCTGATCTACTGTCGGTAGTCTTTCCCTATTAATACATTGTGTCTCAATCAAGTCTTCCACCACCATTGACCCTCTAATTTGTTATCTTACATGGAAAAAGGGACTTTGCAGATATGATTAAATTAAAATCTCGAGATGGGAAGATTATTATGGATTATCCAGATGAATCCAATGTAATCACAAGGGTCCTTATAAGAAGGAAACAGGAGGGTCAGAGTCAAAGAAGGTGTGATGGAGGAAGCAGAAGGTCATAGAGACTTGAAGAGGCTACACTTCCTAATTAGGTCATTATTTTACCTTCAGTGTCCTTTGACCTAGAAGTAAGATTTTTTTAAAGATTTTATGTATTTATTTACTTGAGGGGGGGAGAGCAGAGAGGGAGAGTGAGAGGGAGAAGCAGACTCCCCGCTGGGCAGAGAGCCCCTTGTGGGACTCGATCTCATGACCCTGAGATCATGACCTTAGCCGAAGGCAGACTCTTAACTCTTTACTTGTTAGTTTTCTCAATCCATGAACCTCGGTAGAGGTCTTGCTTATTTCGGCATCAGTACTGTATTTTGTAGCTCTAGAATCCGAGCCTTTGTTAACTATTCAATCCCATTCCGGGCTGACCTCAAATCTAGTCTTTTGTTAATTTTTCTAAAATCAATGCCCCTTAGGCTCTACCTTAAACCTCTGCCTCCTACTTCTTTCAGCTCTGATACGGGCAGCAAAAGGCCACATCTGCCCACTTTAAGAGACGCGGGCAGAAAGTCTGGCCTGTGAGTGACAAGAGAGGGCGGGCCTTCTGTGTTCCAAGGAGCCAATAGAAGAGCAGGAGCGCCGCGAAGCCGAGCCTTGAGTGACAGACGGGGAGGGGGCTCGGCCCCATTGAAGGACCAATAGGAAGGCCGGAGGGCCGTGACGCCAGGCTGCGAGAGGCGGGCCGGGAGTGTGGATGAGACGAGACGTTCTGTCCGAAGACGCTCCGCTTTCACCAGAGGTTTTAGCAATGAGGCTTCTGCAGAGCGATCTGCCCGGCGGTGCTTCTACCTTGCGGCCTTACCACCCCTTCCCCGCCCCCCTGCCCGGGTCCCGGTTCGCAGCGAACACCCCTACCCGCACGTCGCCACGCCTTTGCTCAGGCCGGGCCTCTGCTGATGACCGGGACCGCCCCTCCACCCTCCCGGAACAGTCGCTGCACATCCGAGCCTCCCACTGCTTTCGAAGCACCAAACCCGAATACCCGGCCTCGGAAATATCACGGGGACTTCCCGGACCCTAAAACACATATCTCTTCAGGCTGGAATGGGAGCCTCAAGCAGCAGTGTGAGGCCCTGGCCATTTTCCCGGCCGGCGACAGAGTTCCCGGCGCAGCCCGAGTGACGCCATTTTTGTTACTGGTAGAGCTCGGGCTTGGAGGCTGTTGCTGAGCCTGCGAAAGATAAGCTAACGCGTCATCCAGACCCACCAAGGAGGGCTGGAGGGGAAAGGGAATTTCGGGCGATGCTGAGCCCGTTTGTGCAAGCAGGGAGCCAAGCTCGTCTTGAGGAGGAGCTTTGGGGTCCTGAGAGCAGAGCCAGGGTGAGGGGCCCGGTTGAGTGATGCGGCTCGGTGTGGTCAGTGATGGGGACATGTGGAAGGACCAATGAGGGGGTCCTTCGGGCTGAATGATGTGGAGAGCAGTGATAGGGAAGGGAGTTTGTAGGACTGTGTGTGGGACGTGCGATGAGGGGTTTCTGGAAGTGAGTGACCCGGGGGGAGGTCTGTGCAGTGAGCGATGGTGTCTGTAGGGTGAATGATGGGGTTTCTAGGAAGTGAGTGAAAGGGGTCTGGGGTGAGTGATGGAGTATGCAGTGAGCAATGGTGTCTGTAGGGTGAATGATAGGGTTTCAAGGGAGTGAGTGAAAGGGGTTTGTAGGGTGCGACCCGAAAGGGTCGGGGTGAGTGATGGAGAGTTCGTTGGGTGAATGATGGGGGATCTGGGGTGAGCATTGCGGTGGTCTTTAGAGTGAGTGATGAGGGTCCACGGGGACAGGAATGGGAATATGTAGGGTCAGTGTTGGGATTCTGTGAGGTCCATGATGGGCGGCTCTTTAAGATTGATAATACATCCATGAATAAACAAAAATCCCTGCCCTTGTGGTGTCAACATTCCAATGGAGGCGACAGCCATTGAGGCTTTACTCTGTATTTCCCTGATGACCACGTTTTCATATATTTCTCTTAGATCCTCTTTTGTGAGGCACCTGTTCAGATCTTTTGTTCATTTTTCTATTGGATGTCTGCCTTTTCCTTATTGATTTGTAGGACTTGTTTTTATATATTCTGATAACTACTCCTTTATCAGTGGTATGTGTTTTCCAAATATTTCTTTGATTCTTGGCTTCTCTTTTCCTCGTTGTGGCTTTGAATATTAAGGTTTTAAGTTAACTTTGACCTGTAAAGCACAATGTAAATTTAGAGTTTTGTTATTCTCAAGTTAAAAATCAGACAATGTCCTCTGTAATTTAGGGCGAGAATTAATTTTTTAGGGCATTCAGGAATAGAGAGTTGCATCTCTGAAAACTTTGGTGCCGTGACAGCTAGGGAGGAGTTCTCTGCTTTTTGTTTTCCCACCAGCTCACCCTCTAGTTACCTGCTGTGTGATCATGGATAAGTCACTAAACCTCTTTAGGCCTCAGTTTCCTCACTGTGAAATGAGGATAATAGCAGGGTCTATCCTTTGAGGCTTGGGATGATAATTAAGTGAGTTAATACCTGACTATTATCTATTCACCATGGTTTTGTAGCACTGATCTTGTATGGATCATCCATGAACTCAAGGTCAGTTCTACTCACGTGATACCCAAGAAAATAGAATAAAAGAAATTAAATGCCAAGGAATAAGATTTTGTCAGGTAGCGTTGAGCTTTGGAGGGCCACAAACCATTGTGATATCTTAGGGGTCGGATGTTTGTTGTTATTAAACAATTGGGAGTGTGATCTTGTGGTGTGCCTCTTCTTCATTTTGCAGCTATATTTCCATGCTATTAACTTCATTTCCATAGTACTACGAAGCTTATGTCTATGGAAGTTTTCAAACATTCAGCAAAATAGAGGGAATTATATAATAAACCCCCATTATGCCCCCCACCCAGTCTCATTAGTCATCACCCGATGGCCACTGTTGTTTCACCTAGACCAGGGTATGGAAAACTATAGGCAGTGGGCCAAATCTGGCTGCTGTTTTTATACAGCCGTAAGCTAAGAATGGTTTTCACATTTTTTAATGTTTGGAAAAAAATCAGAAGAAGAATATTTGCGACATATGAAAAGGATATAAAATTCAAATTATCGTGCTCATAAATGAGGTTTTTAAATAGTAGTATTTTAAAAAACTTTATTTTTTTATTTTTATTTTTTTTTTAAAGATTTTATTTATTTATTTGACAGAGAGAGCGAGAGAGCACAAGCAGGGAGAACAGTAGAGGAAGAGGGAGAAGCAGGCTCCCCGCCAAGCAGGGAGCCCGATGTGGGGCTCGATCCCAGGACCCTGAGATCATGACCTGAGCCGAAGGCAGACGCTTAACCATCTGAGCCACCCAGGCACCCTAAAAAACTTTTTTAGAGAGAGATAATGCAATGGGTTGGGGGCAGAGGGAGAGGGAGAGAGAGAATCTCAAGCAGGCTTCATGCTTGGTGTGCAGCCCGATGCAGGGCTTGATCTCACCTCCCTGAGATCATGACCTGAGCTGAAATCAGGAGTCGGAGGTTTAACCGACTGAGCCACCCAGGTGTTCCATAAATGAGGTTTTATTGGGACGTAGCCGATAAACAGAATTGGCTTATGTATCGTCTGTGGCTCCGCTTTCAATCGCTGAGTAGTTGCAACAGAGCCCATAGGCTTCACCAATCTGAAATATTTACTATCTGTCTCTTTACAGAGAAAGTTTGCCAACCCCTAATCTAGACCACCCATTTATTTCTCCATCCCAGATTGTTTTTTCTTTGTTACTGATAACATAAAATGCACAAATATTTTTTAAAGATTTTATTAATTTATTTGACAGAGAGCATGAGCAGGGGGTGGTGCAGGCAGAGGGAGAAGCAGACTCCCCGCTGATCAGGGAACCCGATGTGGGACTCCATCCCAGGACCCTGGGATCATGACCTGAGCCGAAGGCAGATGCTTAATCAACTGAGCCACCCAGGCACCCCTAAAATGCACAAATATTAAGTGTATAGCTAAATTAATCTTTACATATGTAGTCCTTATTATTTTGAAACAAATCCCAGGTGTATAATAAAGTCTTCATCATGTACCTGTAAAAGATAAGGTCTTAAAGGTCAATACTGTTACTCAAGGTGAAATAATTAACAATAATAACTTCATATCATCATTGGTTAAATTTTTTAATATCATTAAATATCTAGTCAGGGCTCAAACTTTAATGATTATCTCAAAGATTTTTTTGTCTGTTCAAATTAAGATCCATACATGGTCCACACTTCACATTTGGTTGCTGTATCTTTTGAGCCTCTTAATTGTGCCTAGTGTTATTTTAAATGGTCACCTGCCTTTCCATCCCTTGGAGGTTCCATAAATTATTTTCTCAGTCCTCAGTGATTGGGCATTTTGGTTATTTTCAAAATTATGGTGTTCAAGACAAAGCTGTGATGAAAGTTCTTTCAGTTTAATTTCTGCGCATATCCATGATTATTACCTTAGAACAAAGTTCTAGAAATGGAATTGCTGGTCAGATGATAAACACAAGTTATCAATGAATTAACAAACAACACATGTTACATTCAGCCACTGAAGAGTGGTTAACCCAGCTTGGTCTCTGAAGACTCTTCTGTGCCCCACTGCACCCCCAATTGCTTTCCAAACAGAAACAAAATGACTGAGTCCCAGTAAGTTGTTTGTTTCCCACTTGGTTTTCCCACAGTAAAATGAGAAAGGACAATACTTTGAAAATAAGAATTAGAGAAATTTAGACAAAATAGAAGATCAAGTTGCAGATGAAGTTGCTGTTAAGATACATAGATTATCTGGCCTTACTTCATATAAACTGAGCTAAACATTTTACCTTCAAGCTTCTGGCAGCCACAGTGAAACTGGTAAAAAGGATATGTTAGATGGTTTGCATTCTCCATCAAGAGAAATCAGTTCATCTGTCCAGCTCTTCAGCAAGTCAAGATTTCTGGGACTTTAGCTTAAGAAATTTTATTGTTGAATTTTCCTAAAGGCCAGTGATTTTCAGCTCAGTACGGTATCATCAATAGTTGTTTCAAAGAGGCTATTTTTAGTTAAAAATTTCTGGGAGAGTCTTGGAGGATGGGTGGTTTCTTGGTTTTCCATGGCTCCTTTGCTGTCATCTCATAGTTTGTGGGATCATTCCCCAACTCAAGGCCAGTTCCTTCTCTGCTCTTCCATTTTATGTCTTTTTTTTTAAACAGTTTTTTAAAAGATTTTTATCCAGGGCGCCTGGGTGGCTCAGTTGGTTAAGCGACTGCCTTCGGCTCAGGTCATGATCCTGGAGTCCCGGGATCGAGTCCCGCATCAGGCTCCCTGCTCAGCAGGGAGTCTGCTTCTCCCTCTGATCCTCCCCCATCTCATGCTCTCTCTCTCTCTGTCTCATTCTCTCTCTCAAATAAATAAATAAAATCTTTAAAAAAAAAAAAAGATTTTTATCCATCCATATGAGAGAGAGAGAGAGAACACGAGTGGGGGGAGGGGCAGAAGGAGAGGGAGAAGTAGACTCCCCACTGAGCATGGAGCCCACTGTGGGGCTCGATCCCAGGATGCTGGGATCACCACCCGAGCTGAAGCCAGACACCTAACCAACTGAGCCACCCAGGTGCCCCCATTTTACGTCTTTTTATCCCCTCTTTGCAAGGGTAATGTATATATGGTGCAAAGAATGTAAATAATATTGCAAAGTAAAAATTGGAAGGAAAGGGAAGTATCTCTGTAATGTAACTTCTGCCCTTTTCCCTGGCATAACTAGTATTATGTAGTTTGGGGATGATCCTTCCAAATACATATAACCCTGTGTGTATAGATATATATGTATAAATGTGTGTGAGTGATTTTATTATTTTCATGTATTTTTCTTCACCACACACACTATATCTTCTGTAACTTTAAAAAAATGTACTGATAAAACCTTACCAAGAAATATAGTTTTTATACATTTTATTATGGAAAATTGCAATTTTGAACATACTCAAAAGTAGATTTTTGTGAATCCCTTGTACTTATCACTCAGCCGCAAATATTATCAACTGGTGGCCAATCTTGTTTTATCTATGGTCAATCTTCACCAACTCCTGTCATCCTCCTCCTCATCATTATCATCAAGCCAGTCTTTCATTAATGTTTTGTTGAGGATTTTTACTACTCTGTTCATGAGACATATTGGCCTATAATTTTTCTTGTATTCCTGTTTATGTTTTGGCATCACAGTTAGGTTGGCTTTATTTAACAAGTTGGGAAGTATTCTCTGAAAGAGTTTGGGTAAGATTAGTATTATTTCCTTCTTAAATATTTGGAAGAATTCTCCAGTGAAGTCATCATGGTGTGGAGTTTTGTTTGTGGGTAGGTTTTTAATTATGAGTTTGACTTACTGAAAAAATACAGTACCATTCAGATTTTCTATTTCTTTGTATGTTGGGTTTTTTAAAAAAGATTTTATTTATTTATTTGACAGAGACATAGCGAGAGAGGGAACACAAGCAGGGGGAGTGGGAGAGGGAGAAGCAGGCTTCCCGTGGAGCAGGGAGCCTGATGTGGGGCTCGATCCCAGGACCCTGGGATCATGACCTGAGCCGAAGGCAGATGCTTAATGACTGAGCCACCCAGGCGCCCCTTATTATTCTTTTAATGTTTGTAGGACACAGCACCTTTTTGATGGGCTCTTTTATTTTATTTTATTTATTATTTTTTTAAGATTTTATTTATTTATTTGAGAGAGAGAGCACAGAGGGAGAGGGAGAGGGAGAAGCAGACTCCCAGCTGAGCAGAGAGCCTGATGTGGGACTCAATCCCAGAACCCTGGGATCATAACCTGAGCTGAAGGCAGACGCTTAACCGACTGAGCCACCCAGGTGCCCTGCTTATTGCTTTCTAGGAGCTTTTTGTATATGAGTGATGTGAATTTTGAAGTACACATTACAAACTTTTTTTTTTTTTTGGCTATGTGTTGATTTGTCACTCAGCCTTGTTGGCTGTCTCCTCTCACTAGATTATGAGATGCTTGAGGGAAGATATTTTTTCCAGGTGTCTTTTTTGCTGGATCCCCAGTTCCTAGAACAATCCCTGGTATTCAGTGGGGTCTCAATAACAGCTTGCTGAATAGATGAAATTTTTTTTCACTTAACAGTATATCATAGAGATTGTTGCATATCAATCCTTGTTGCTTTTTATGGTTGTATATGGTATTCCCTTATGGGGACTGAAGCATAATTCATCCAATCCCCCATGAGGTTGTCTTCATTATTTTGCTGTTATAAGCAGTACTCTAGTGAAATACCATCACACATGCTGTTTTGCTCACATATATGAGTATATGTATTAAATAATTTCTAGAAATGGTATTGCTGGTCAGATAATGTGCACATTTAAAATTTTGATGGATATTGTCAAATTAATTGCCCTCAAAATATTTTGTACCAGTGTATACCCACAATGTGAATGTGCTCTTTTTTTGATATCTTTACCAACTTAGTGACTTATCAAACTCTAATCTTTGATAATATGTAAGAGAAACATGATGTTTTTTTTTTTTTTAAAGATTTTATTTATTTATTCATGAGAGACAGAGAGAGAGAGAGGCAGAAGGAGAAGCAGGCTCCCAAGGAGCAGGGAGCCTGATGTGGGACTCGATCCCAGGACCCTGGGATCATGACCTGAGCCGAAGGCAGCCGCTTAACCATCTGAGCCACCCAGGCGCCCCGAGAAACATGATGTTTTGTTTTGTCTTAATTTGCATTTCTCTTCATGTGAATGAAGCTGAACATCATTTTACATATTTAGAAGCCATTTGCATTTCCTTCTCTGTGAATTGATGGTCATGCCCTCTGATTATTTTTTAAAAGGTCAAGTTGTTGATCTTTTTCTTCATGCTTGTAGGAACTCTATAAATGGAGAAAATTAGCTCTTTGTCCATTTACGTGTTGTGCACATATCTATTCCCCAGTTAGTTGCTTGTCCTTTGAGTTTGTTTATGATATACTTTGTTATGCAATACATAAAGTAGTCAGATTTATCAGTGTTTTCCTTTGTGGCATCTGGGTTTTGTAGCATGCCTAGTTAGAAGAGTTTTCTCCAATTCAAAATTATTTTTAAAATCTCTCCTATCTTTATTTTATGGCTTCTTTTTTTTCTTTGTTTAAATTTTCGTTATATCCCAAATTTACTTTTGTGTATAGTGTGAAATAAGGAGTCCATCTTTACATTTCTTCCGATAGCTACCCAGTTTTGAATAATCTGTCTTTTCTGCACTTATTTATTTATTTATATATTTTATTTTTAAGTAATCTCTACACCTCACGTGGGGCTCGAATTCACAAACCCGAGATCAAGAGTCACGTGCTCCACCGACTGAGCCAGCCAGGTGCCCCTGCACTTATTTAAAATACTCCTTTATTATATATTAAATTTCCCATTTTTATTTATATCTAGTTTTAGACTGTTTATTCTCTTCCACTAACTATTCTTGCTAATGGCAGAATTTTACAAAGTTTTTCTCATTAAGTATGCTACACAAAATGTTAAGTAGTTATCCTACAGATATTGCTGCGGTAAAACGATCAGAATGAGCAAATTGTACAGGAATGTGCTGTTATAGGAACCAGTGACATATGAGGATGTGGCTGTGGACTTCACCCAGGAAGAGTGGCAGCACCTGGACCCTGCTCAGAAGACCCTACACAGAGATGTGATGCTGGAGATCTACAGCCACCTGGTGTCTGTGGGTAAGGGCCCATTCTCCATGTAACAGTGAATCGAATCCTCCTCATCTTTCAGAGCTGTCAAGACCATGACCTTTATGATTTTCCATGAATAGGGTCTTTTCTTTTATAGTTTGTGTTTTACATTCATGTTTTTGTTATATCTGGAATTTATTTTTGTGAATTAAGGATCCATCTTTCCTGGGAGGCCCCTGAGACTGCTGCTTCTCCCCATGAATTTCTGAATGGCCAAGGCCAAGACCATTATAATTTTCCCTTAACAGGGTGTTCAGGTATAAAACCAGGTATAATCTTCAAGTTGGAACATGAAGAGGACCCATGGATCATAAAGAGTGAGTTGTCAAGGTGGATCCACTCAGGTAAGTGAGAATTGGGTAGACGGCTGAAAGGGCCTTCTTCTTCTTCTGACATCAATGGCCTCCTTTCTTCCTTAAAATTCATTAGGCCTGGGGTGCCTGGGTGGCTCAGTCGTTAAGCGTCTGCCTTCGGCTCAGGTCATGATCCCAGGGTCCTGGGATCGAGCCCCGCATCGGGCTCCCTGCTCCGTGGGAAGCCTGCTTCTCCTTCTCCTGCTCCCCCTGCTTGTGTTCCCGCTCTCTCTGTGTCTCTCTCTGTCAAATAAATAAATAAAATCTTTAAAAAAAAAAATTCATTAGGCCTTCTTTATAATATCCATCCTACATCAGCACCTTCCTAGCACTTCTGTTTGTTGCTGTTTTCTTTTTGGTTTCTATTTGATTTTATCTTTATTTTCTTCTTTCAGACAGAGAGAAAAGCCTTGACTCCTCCCAGCAGATCATTTCTGAAGAACTTTCATTTCAAAAGGAGATATTGGAAAAAACCCCAAAGGATAACTCATTGTATTCTCTCTTAAAAGTCTGGCATACTGATGGTCAGATAGATAGGTATCAAGGAAACCAAGACAGAGTTTTGAAGCAGGTCACAGTCACTAGCCATGAAACATTGGCCAAGGAGAAAGGCCCCAAATGTAATACATTTGGAAAAATACTTGGTGTGTGCATAGACCTTGATCCTTCAAGTAAAAAACTCCGTGATTTTGATTCATGTGGAAAGAGCTTGAAATCTAATTTAGACTCACTGACATGCAATAGGAGCCATGCAAGGAAGAACCCCATTGAGAGATTTGGATGTGGGACACCACCTAGCTATCATGATTCCTGTTCTGTGCCTGAGGAAATTTACACTGGCATGAAACCCTGTGGACATAGTCGATGTGAAAAAGGTCTCAATCATAAACAAGTCCATATTCAGTATGAGAAAGATCAAGCTGGTAAGAAACCCAATGTTTGTAGTGAGTGTGGGAAAGGCTTTATTAAGAAGTCACGGCTTATTATACATCAAAGAATTCATACTGGAGAGAAACCGTTTGTATGTGGCGATTGTGGAAAAGCCTTCAGTGAGAAATCACACCTCATTGTGCATCAGAGGATTCATACTGGGGAGAAACCTTATGAATGTACTGAGTGTGGGAGGGCCTTCTCCCAGAAGTCACCCTTCATCGTTCATCAGAGAGTCCACACTGGAGAGAAACCCTATGAATGTTTTGAGTGTCAAAAAGCCTTCTCTCAGAAGTCACATCTCATTATACATCAGCGAGTTCATGCTAGAGAGAAGCCCTTTGAATGCAGTGAATGTGGGAAAGCCTTCTGTGAGAAGTCTCACCTTTTTATACACCAGATAACGCATACTGGGGAGAGACCCTATGAATGTACTGAATGTGGGAAAACCTTCCCTCGGAAAACACAACTCATCATCCATCGGAGAACACATACTGGAGAGAAACCCTATAAGTGTAGTGAATGTGGAAAAACCTTTTGCCAGCAGTCCCACCTCATAGGGCATCAAAGAATTCATACAGGAGAGAAACCTTATATATGTACTGACTGTGGAAAAGCCTTTTCCCAAAAGTCACACCTTACTGGACATCAAAGGCTTCATACTGGAGAAAAACCTTATATATGTACAGAATGTGGAAAAGCCTTCTCTCAGAAGTCACCTCTTATTATACACCAGAGAATTCATACAGGGGAGAAACCCTATGAGTGTAGTGACTGTGGTAAAACCTTCTCCCAGAAATCACCCCTCATTATTCATCAGAGGATTCATACAGGGGAGAAACCCTATGAGTGTACTGAGTGTGGACGGGCCTTTTCCCTGAAGTCACATCTCATTATACATCAGAGAGCTCATGCTGGAGAGAAACCATATGAATGTAGTGAATGTGGAGAGGCCTTCTGTGAGAAGTCTCCATTAGCTGTACATCAAAAAACTCATACTAGGGAGAAACCCTCTGAGTCTGCTGAATATGGGATGGCTTTTTCCCGGAAATCACAGATGATCACATATCAGAGAACACACACAAAGGAGAAACCCTCCCAATGCAGTGACTGTGGGAAGGTATTCTGCCAGCATATATACCTCACTGGACATCAGAATCCACATAGGAGAGAAACCTCATATATGTACTGATTGTGGGAAGGTCTTCCCAGAAGTCAGACTTCACTGTGCATGAAAAAACTCACACTGAACAGAAATTCTATGGATGTGTTGGACATGAAAAAAATGTGGCACCTCCTTAACTGTAGAATAGACTCATATGTTCCTAAGTATTTCTTTTTTTCTTTAAAGATTTTATTTATTTATTTATTTGAGGGGGTGGGGAGGAGGAGGAGAGGGAGAAGGACAAGCAGACTCCGTGCTGAGCTCGGAGCCCAACGTGGGGCTTGATCTCAGGACCCTGAGATCATGACCTGAGCTGAAATCGACTGAGCCACCCAGCCACCGCAATTCCTAAGTATTTCTGATTACCCTTCCACAGAATGATCTGGTCAGGCTCTCAGAATATTTTCAACACTGTAAATACGGAATGCATTTGTTCACAAAGTATCCCATCCCCCCTCACAGAATAAATGTGTCTGGAACAGTTAGCACTGTTTTGGTGTTATTTGGTCCTTGAAGGTATTGTAGAACTCTCCTTGAATTTATTTGGGTATGGTGCATTATTTGAAGGCAATCTTTCTGTATTTCTTTCATTATATTTTCTCTCTTTAGATTACATATGTATTTATGTTGATATATCTATCAATATATAGGTATAGATATATGAATCCCTGGAATTTTCATAAAAATCATCCATTTCCTCAAGGTTCTTAATATATTTGTGAAATTTTGAAAAAAAAAGAAAAATATATTTGTGAAATTTTGAGCAAAGTGATCTCATATGATTCATTTAATTTTCTCTAAATATGTAGTTATTTCTCCACTATCATTTCTGATAGAGTGTATTTGTGATTTTTTTCCCTCAGTTAGGTAAACCAATACTAATGTTTTCTTTATTTTATGGCCCACCAAAGACCAATTCTTGCATTTATATAATTTTTCTATTTTCCAGTTCATTTGTACTTTTTATTTCATTAGTCCTTCCATTTTCTTTTCTATTTTTTCTAACATCTTTAGTTGAATGTGTAAGTCAATTAATCTCATTCTTTCTGGTCTGTTTATAGATGTATTTTGGGCTGTGTATTAATCTGAGAACTACTTTAGCCATTTGTGGTTCAATCTGAGAGTATTCTGGTTTTTGGTAGGTAAGTCCTACTGTATAACCCAATTTGGTTTGTGGGTATAACAGATCTATTTAGTCTTAGGTCTCCCAGCATATTTCCTGTTGTGCATCCTGTTTTCATTGCTTTTATGTCTTTTAATCTTTCATCATGTGTTGTAATTTCTTTTATTCTATTTTCGATGTGTTCTTTGTATTCCAGAGCATAGCAAAGGGAGGTACGCTTCCAAAAGGTTTTCAGGAAGCTAGCAGAATTATGGTATCCATAATCTTGATAACCCATAATAGCTGAGAGATGAGATTTGAGGCGGCAAGGAAGCATGGTGGCAAACTTTTGATCGTAAATTTCAGAGGACTTTTTTACCTTTCTGCTTAATGCTGTGATTTAAGGTATATAATTTCTCTTACAGTCCTTTGGGCAGAGATGGTATTATTTTTAGCTCATTCTTTCACAGAGAGTAAAGCCTTTTTGTTCCCAAATTTGTGTCAGCAGTCTTTGCCCACCTTGAGCAGGACATGTTTTTGAAAACTGTACTGTGAGTAACTTTGGTTTGGTGATTGCTCTTGAAGTGAAGGATAAGCAATAGTGAAATGTCTGTTTGCTGTGGTGTGGCCAAGCTTCTGGGGTCTGGTCTCTTAGGGAGTCAGTTACTTGCAGCAAGCCACAGCAAGAATGGGGAATTTCCTAAAAATGTCCCAGAGTGTGGATGGACATTATTATTTCATGTTCAACAAATCTTTATTGAGCATGGCAGGCACTATTCTAAGGATTCTGCAGTGAACAAAGCAGACAAAAATGTCCCTGTCTTCATAGAGAGATGGACAATAAAAAAGTTATATATATTATATTAAGATACATTTATATAATATGTATCATATATAAGTGTATTTTTAATATAGTAAAAATAAAATAAAAAATTTAATGTAGGGGCGCCTGGGTGGCTCAGTCATTAAGCATCTGCCTTCGGCTCAGGTCATGATCCCAGCGTCCTGGGATCGAGCCCCGCATCGGGCTCCCTGCTCAGCGGGAAGCCTGCTTCTCCCTCTCCCACTCCCCCTGCTTCTGTTCCCTGTCTCGCTGTGTCTCTGTCAAATCAATAAATAAAATCTTTAAAAAAAAAAATTAATGTAACATAGATAATATTTAAAGGTATCTTAAAAGATGTATCTACAACAGAAACTGATCCCAAATAATGATCTGAGATACAAGAATGATGAGCAAAAAACGTGATAAAGATGTGGGTAAATTTAGGGGCGCCTGGGTGGCTCAGTCGTTAAGTGTCTGCCTTCGGCTCAGGTCATGATCCCAGGGTCCTGGGATGGAGCCGCGCATCGGGCTCCCTGCTCGGCGGGAAGCCTGCTCCTCCCTCCCCCACGCCCCCTGCTTGTGTTCCTGCTCTCACTGTGTCTCTCTCCATCAAATAAATAAATAAGTAAAATCTTTAAAAAAAAAAAAAGATGTGGGTAAATTTAAATGAACACTAGCTACAAAAACCCGGTAATGAAAAAGTATGCGTATAAGAACAAGACAGAAATATAATGTTCATGTGACACTTAGTAGGAAATATATTGACCAAATTTAGACTTCAGTAAGTTAAAATGCTTGCTAAAATTTCGAAGGTAACCACTAAAATAGTAGAAAGAGTGTACAACTTCCAAATTAATAGAGTCAAGAAATGGATGGTGTATTATTTTCCTACTGCTGTTGTAACAAATTACAAGGCTACATTTATTTCTAAGCTTTCAGAGAGAATTCATTTACTTGCCTTTAGCTTCGGGAGGCTATCTGAATTCTTTGGCTCATGACCTCCTTCCTCCATCTTCAAAGCCAGCAGGTTACAGCTCTCTTACTCTTCCTACATTGTCCCATCTCTCTCTGACTATAACTGGGGAAGGTTTTCCACTTCTAAGCACTTATGTAATTAGATTAGGCCCGCTTTGCTAATCCAGGATAATTTCCCCATCTCAAGGTCCCTAACCTTAATCATATCTGCAAAGACCCCTATTCCATATAAGGTAACATATTGACAGGTTCTGAGCATTAGGGCATGGGCATTTTTCGTGGTCATTACCCTGCTTATCACAGGTGGATTAAAACAAATCAACCCAAAAGAAGGCAAGAAGGGAGACGAAAATATTGAAAAATAATGTTACAAATAAAAAGCATGAAATAATATAGTAGAAATAAATACAAATATACCACCAGTCATAATAAATATGAATGAACTGTACCCTCCAGTTAGAAATGTAGGCTTTGAGTTGAGAGAGAGATAGTATATGATGATAAGGAAGTATCCATTCGTCCCTATTTTATTGGAGTTATTTTTTTGAATCAAGAATAGCTGTTGAGGGGCGCCTGGGTAGCTCAGTCGGTTGGGCAGCTGCCTTCGGCTCAGGTCATGATCCCAGGGTCCTGGGATCGAGCCCTGCATTGGGCTCCCTGCTCCGCAGGAAGCCTGCTTCTCCCTCTCCCACTCCACTTGCTTGTGTTCCCTGTCTCGCTGTGTCTCTCTCTGTCAAATAAATAAAATCTTAAAAAAAAAAAAAAAGAATAGCTGTTGAATTTTATCAAATTACCTCTCAGCGTCTATGGAGATGATCATATGACTATTCATTTTGATCCATTATATAATAAATTATATTAACAAATGTCCTTATGTTGAACCCTTCTTGCATTACTGGAATAAACTTCATTTGTTCATGCTATAAACATATACCAGCGTGCAGCAGACAAACTTTTGCTGGTATTTTAATTAGTAGTTTTGCATTGATATTTGCAAATAAAACTGACCTATTGCTTGCTTTTTTGGTCCATACTTTTCAGATTTGTGTATTACAATTATGTTGGCTCCCCACAAACCCTTCAGAAGTGTCCCTCCCTTTGTTATAGAAGAAACATGCCCAAAATAATATGAAGGAAACCAGGACCACATGACAAAAGATTAAAAGACAAAAGCAATGAAAACAGCATGAACAATAGGAAATAGACTGGGAGACCTAAGATCAAATAGATCTGTCATGTGTACAGACAAAATCAGGGTAACCTTGTCTACTGAAAGACCAAATATATTCATTTTGAAATACAAAGCAAAACCCAAAATCTAAGAGACAATTTGGAAAGATTAGAAATAGAAGGGCAAATATAAAATCATACCTGACAATTGCAAACAAAGGGAAGTGAGAAGAGAATCTTAACATCTGAAAATGTTGAGTTTAGAACAATAAGCAACAAATGAGAAAATATAGACAGTTTTTAAAAAAGATTTTATTTTCAAGTAACCTCTATACCCAATGTGGGGCTCGAACTCACAACCTAGAGATCAAGGGTTACATGCCTACCGACTGAGCCAGCCAGGCATCCCAATAGTATTTTTAAAAGATTTTATTTATTGATTGATCAGAAAGAGAGAGAAAGAGAGCACAAACAGGGGGAGTAGTCGGCAGAGGGAGAGGGAGAAGCAGGCTTCCCTGCTGAACAAGGAGCCCGACGACACGGGGCCAGGACCCTGGGATCATGACCTGAGCTGAAGGCAGACGCTTAACCAACTGAGCCACCCAGGCGCCCCTCAACATTTATAATAAAAACTATGGGGCACCTGGGTGGCTCAGTTGGTTAAGCGTCCAACTCTTGATTTCAGCTCAGGTCATGGTCTCAGGGTTGTGAGATCGAGCCCCCTGTTGGGTTCTGTGCTGGGCTTGGAGCCTGCTTAAGATTCTCTTTCACCCTCTCCCTCTGTCCCTCTCCCTCTCTAAAAAAAACAAAACAAAACAAAACCCCAAAACAAAAAAAACTACAAGAAATAAAAAAAATTCAAAACATCTTAAAAATGGGAGATTTTATGTATTGATCTATAATAGATCAATTGGACAAATAAAGTTGGAGAAGAATTAAATAATATAATAAGGGGCGCCTGGGTGGCTCAGTTGGTTAAGCATCTGCCTTGGGCTCAGGTCATGGTCCCAGGGTCCTGGGATCGAGCCCCACATCGGGCTCCCTGCTCCGCGGGAAGCCTGCTTCTCCCTCTCCCACTCCCCCTGCTTGGGTTCACTCTCTCGCTGTCTCTCTCTCTCTGTCAAATAAGTAAATAAAATCTTAAAAATAAATAAATAATATAATAAGTTATATCTAACACATATAAGGCTAAATAGATATGTTAGATCTATAAATATAACAGGACTAAATTTAATTATTAAAAAACAGAATACCATTGGATTGATCACAAACAGTTAAAGTAGTACTCAAATTCATTAGCACAAAATGTTTCTATTAATAAACAAGAAATGCTGTTAAGGGAAAATCATAAAGGTCTTTGCCTTGACAGTTCAAAGATTCATGAAGAAAAGAAGCAGTTTCAGGGACATCATAATAAAGTTGCCCATTAACATCCCATCAAAACCGGATCCCTAACTCATACCATACACAAAAATAAGTTCCAGGGGCGCCTGGGTGGCTCAGTCGGTTGTCTGCCTTCAGCTCGGGTCATGATCCCAGGGGTCCTGGAATTGAGTCCCACGTCAGGCTTCCTGCTCAGTGAGGAGCCTGCTTCTCCTCCCTCTACCCCTCCCCCTGCTCGTATGCTCCCTCCCTCCCTCTCTCTCTCTCTCTCTCTCTCTCTCGCAAATAAATGAATAAAATCTTAAAAAAAAAATTCGGTATGTAACAGAAAGGTAAACACTAAAAAACCCCCAGAAACCATAAAAGTAATAAAAGAAGAAACACTCTGTTATGGGAAAACATAAAGATCTTGGCACTGACAGCTCTGAAGGACAGAGAAAAGGATTAGGTTCATTAAATTACAGAGGGGAGCCATTCTTACCCACAGAGACCAGGTGGTTGTAAGTCTATAGCCTCACTTTCATATTCAGAGTCCTCTGAACAAGGCCCATATTCTTTTTTTTTTTTTAAGCAGAAAAAGGTTTTATTTGCAGTGCAGTGGCTAGAAACACAGAATCAATGGAAGTTTGGAGAATCAGGGTCAGAAGAGAAAGAAGAACTAAGAGAAATAAGGCATTGAGAAGATCACACCCTGAGAACAGTCTTCTTTTTTTTTTTGCTCTTTGTTTATTAAATAACAATCTTATAACAGGCATTAAATTCAAATTTAAAAAGAGAAAGAAAAGAATCCATAATTTCTCCATGAGAGAGTTGCCTTTCTTAATTTTTCTATGTTTCTCACTACTCTTTTATTATTGTTAAGTTGATGTGCTTTAGAAATGATAACCGTTTTTTAAGCTTCTTTTTTTCTCTTTTTTATTTAAATTCAATTAATTAACATATAATGTATTATTTGTTTCAGGGGTACAGGTCTGTGATTCATCAGTCTTATATAATACCCAGTGCTCATTACAACACATACCCTCCCCAATGTCCATCACCCAGTTACCCCATCCTCTACCCCCTCCCCTCCAGCAATCCTCAGTTTGTTTCTTATGATTAAGAGTCTCTTATAGTTTGTCTCCCTCTCTGGTTTCCTCCTGTTTCATTGTTTCCTCTCTTCCCCTATGATCCTCTGCCTTGTTTCTCAAATTCCACATATCAGTGAGATCATATAATTGTCTTTCTCTGATTGACTTATTTTGCTTGCCTAATACCCTCTAGTTCCATCCATGTTGTTGCAAATGGAAAGATTTCATTTTTGATGGCTGCATAATATTCCATTTTATATATACCACATCTTCTTTATCCATTCATCTGTCGATGGACATCTGGGCTCTTTCCATAGTTCGGCTATTGTGGACATTGCTGCTATAAACATTGGGATGCAGGTACCCCTTTGGATCCTTACATTTTTATCTTTGGGGTAAATACCCAGTAGTGCAATTGCTGGGTTGTAGGGTAGCTCTATTTTCAACTTTTTGAGGAAGCTCCATACTGTTTTCCAGAGTGGCTGCATCAGCTTGCATTCTCACCAACAGTGTAGGAGGGTTCCCCTTTCTCAAGACCCATATTCTGCCACTCCTCCTGGGAGAAGTCCAGAGTCATGGCCTTAAAGGTTACAGATCCCTGTTCAGCATGTACCTGTTCAGCCTGAAGTGATCATTCTCATAATTTTTACCATATTAAAATGTGTAGAATGTTTACTGTGCACCTAGATTTTGCTTGCACTTTATAAGAGAAATAATGTAAAATCCTGTCATCAGTAGAATAGTAATTGAAGCAAAATGTAGTCCAAAAAGGGACCCGACTACAAATGGGAGTTTAATAATATGACATAAGTGGCATCCTATGTCCATGGAGGAAAGATAGATTATTTGAAACCAAGTAGCCATGACAAAAAAAAAATCTAGTCAGACTCTTACCTCACACCTTACAAAAAAGTAATTCCATATGTGACAAAAATTTAAACCTAAAATAGTGAAACCATAAAACACAGAGAGAAACAATAAGAGAAATACAAGAGAATCAAGAGAATTTTTATATATATATATTTTTAAAGATTTTACTTATTTATTTATTTATTAGAGAGTGAGCAAGGGAGAAACAGCATGAGGGGGAGAGGGTCAGAGGGAGAAGCAGGCTCCCCGCTGAGCCGGGAGCCCGATGTGGGACTCGATCCCAGGACCCTGGGATCATGACCTGAGCTGAAGGCAGTCGCTTAACCAACTGAGCCACCCAGGCGCCCAGAATTTTTGTTTCTAACTTCTTAGTGGAAGAGTCCTTATAAAGCATTGTATAAAACCTAGATAGTGTAAAAGAAAAGATTGGTAAGTTTTTCTCTATAAACATGTTTTTCTTCAAATTATGTCAAAATCTACCATAAACAAAGCAAATAGCAGGACAGAACATATAGTAGTTTTTTTTTTTTTTTGTCAAGGAAAATACAGAATATAATGAGCAACACACTCATTTTACACAAAGCTACATACAGATAGATGGGCTTATATGTATATTAAACAAAATCTGGCCAGAATTTCTTCAGACAAGATAATCACGGTTATACTGGATTGAAGGTCAGGGAATATATTATGAAGGATTTTCCTTTTCCTTTTACAGAAATCTATCTTTTCCTAATGTTTACCTATAGTGTTTACATTTTTCTCCATATGTAGATTGTGTTTGTGGAGAAAAAAATCCTTTTCAAGCACAAGAGCATAGGAGAAGGAACTTGCCTTGAGTTGGGACATAAAATCACAGAGATGACCACAAAGAAGCCATGGAAAAACCAGGAAAGCCTACCCTCCACCCTGAAAGCTTGAAATTTTTTACTAAATATGGACTCACTGGGAGAATTCTAAGCTGAAAATCATTGACCTTTAGAAAGAACCAACAATAAAATTTCACCGGCCTTAGTGCCTGGCAATCTTTACTTCCTTAGGAGCTGATTTGTTTCCTCTGTATGGAGAATGCAAATCATGTAGCTGATCATGTTTACCTTTTTTTTATTGTGGTTGTCAGGAAGCTAACAGACAAATGCATAGTTTATATAGAAGTCGGGAATATGAGCTGAATAACCTTTTATTCTCTCTCAATTTCTGTAATCCTATTTTTCAATTGTTTTCCCTTCTCCATTTTGTTGTATGGAAAAACAAGTGGGGAATACTGTGTTGGGGGTCCCAAAGACCACTCTCAGTTATGATGATTCACTAGAAGGACTCACAGAACTCAGAAAAGCTGTTATACTTGCGGCTATGATTTATTACAGTGCAAGATTCAGATTAAAATCAACAAAAGGAAAAGGTCCATAGGGAAGAGTCCAGCAGAAACCAGGAGCAAGATTCCAACTATTCTAAGTAGAGTCACACAGATAGTACTTAATTCTCCCAGCAATGATGTGTTACAATACACAGGAAGAATAATCAATCAGGGAAGCTCACCTGAGCCTTGCTGTCCAGGGTTTTTACTGGGGGTCAGTCATGTAGGCATGGAGTGTCCACTTGTGGGAATGGAGTGACTGACCTTAGCTACTCAGTCTTCAGCTCCCAAGAAGTCAAGCTGATATAGTGTAGCCGAAGACCGAAGCATACAAAAACCAGGCTTTCGTATAAGTCACACTGTTAGCATAAACTGTCTGGCATGACCCAAGATGTCAGATATAAAAAGACATTCTTTATCAGGCAAGATATTTCAAGGGCTCAGGGGTTATCTCCCAGAAACTGGTCAAGGGCCAGTCCTGAAGACATTTGGAATATACAGGGTTTGGGCAGCCCAGGCCTGCTGAGTTAACCATTTAACTGCATAGTCCATCCCCCGGGCCTTCGGCCTAGGCTCTGTAACAGCAAAATGATTATACTTGTCTGAGCATCTACATTTAGTGTCGTATTTAATACAGCATATATTAGGTACAGCAATAATACCAGTATGAATATTCCTGTATATTTGGAGGAACTAGTATGGGGTAGAGGTAGATTTAAAGAAACAACTAATCCTCTTATAAAGCCATTATGTTTTTGTACTAATTTGATTTCTCATTTGTCCTCTTGATCTACTGCTATATGAACCTTACCATAAACTTGTATAGAACTATTTAGCATAGAAATGAGCTCATGATTAGGTAAATCCAATTTTTCCTTAGGCTAGTCATTCTCCATTATCTTACATCTTGAAAAGGCTTTAACTCAATTTCCCGATGATTTTGTTATCAATATCAGTACTATCACATGAGTTATTTACATAAGGCAGTTGAATCTTACCAATAGCGCCAGGGTATGATTCATTTCAAGTCAGTACGAATTACAAAGGTGTATTAACTACAATTAAAAAAAAAAAAAGAATCACAGGGGCACCTGGGTGGCTCAGTCAGTTAAGTGTCTGCCTTCGGCTCAGGTCAGGATCCCAGGGTCCTGGGATGGAGCCCCGCATCAGGCTCCCTGCTCAGGGGGGAGTCTTCTTCTCCTTCTCCCACTCCCCCTGCTTGTGCTCTCTCTCTCTGTCAAATGAATAAATAAAATCTTTTAAAAAAAAAATTACAGAGGTATTTACTAGGCCTTCTCAACAGAATCAGCTCTTACCCATATACCAGATATTATGCTGGACACGTGTCATTACAATTTGTCATATATTATAATTTGGTTATTTCTGGGTTCCAAGTCGGTCAGGGAGAAAACTAGTCATCCTATGTCAATTCATGGGACTGGGACTGGCTTCTTTTGTATACTGCTTCGTATCCAGTTATATAGCAGGATCTACTTCCCTCCTATGTGGAGAACACAGGTGGTATTCAGGGATAGGTTCCTATCTCTGCTAACTGTACTATAGGATATATCTTATTCTAAACTATTCTTGGGGCAATGGTAGTCATAGTACATTGATGTATGTTACAAGGGTCCCCAGAGACCTTCCATAGGTTTGGAGACCCATAACATCACCATAGGTGTATCCCTTGAGCCTCAGTAGCTGAATGGAGAGCTACTTCCCAATGGCCATTTCAGCTTCCATCTGTATTAAAACAGTCGAGAGATTCTGTTAGGTTAGGGTACGAGCACTAGATCCTAACATCATCCAGCATTATTTGTTGAGTCTGCCTGACCTACTTCACTAAAGAGCTGACTCCTATCCTCTGCCTTCCTCCTGGAAGAAAATCCCTCTAGTCTGCTCATTCTAGTTAATAAATCTTTTTCCTCTGAATGTTGCTCTTCATTAAAAGTGAATTCAACTTGTCCCGTGATACCTAAACTAGCACCTATCTTCCCTAAAGCCTTTTTTGTTTCGTGGACTAATGTTGTTTTATTATTTTTTTTAGTTTTATTTATTTATTTGTCAGAGAGAGAGAGAGAGGTTGAGGGAGAGAGAGCGAGAGCACAAGCAGGGGAAGCTGCAGGCAGAGGGAGAAGCAGGCTCCCTGCGGAGCAGGGAGCCCGATGCGGGGCTCCATCCCAGGACCCTGGGATCATGACCTGAGCCCAAGGCAGACGCTGAACTGACTGAGCCACCCAGGCATCCCACTAATGTTGTTTTAATTCACCACGCATGTTGCTGCCACTGTGTACTAATGGCCTGAGTGTAGTTAGGATACATGTTTTGTACTCCAAAATTTTGGAACCTCTACTAGGGTTAAATGAGTGGCAGGCACATCTAGATGTAATTTAGTCTGAGTATGCCATCGGGCCTTCAAAAGGCTTCTTCATCTCAGAGAAGGGCTGTCCTGCAGGGAATTTGGACCGACCATGTGATGCCTACTGCTTTATCCCCCATCTGAAACCCACTCCCCCCCATTCTGTTTAGTAGTTCTCCGCCTATAAAAACAAGGGCTATATATACTTGTACACAACACACTGTGGTATGTCAGGCATGCTGCTTCTGTATTTTGTCCATTATAATCAAGGAGCTTTTTTTAAAAAAGATTTATTTATTTATTTATTTATTTGAAGGCGAGAGAGAGCAGCACAAGTGGCAGGGGGGAGGGACAGAGGAAGAGGGAGAAGGAGAGAAGTAGACTCCCTGTTGAAGGCAATGCCCTATGCTGGGCTTTTCTCCCTAGATATAAGGAATCTCCTTCAACCTCAATACTTTTCAAGAAGGGCAATCTATGCTTAGCCAGATTGCTTTCTTTTTTCATCTTAAGTACTCCATTACTTCTGATTTAAGTTTTCCAGACTCTCGATGAGCCAAAAGGTCTACAAAAGCATGTTACATCTATAAGCTTAGGCATACTTCAAGTCCCAAAAGGAGGCTGTGGCCTTCTTTTCTCATCATGCTCTCAAGAAACCTTAGAACAAGAGGCTGGACTGGGAGTAAATCTAAAAATTTTGCTGCAGCAAATCATGTATGGGCAACCTGCATGCTTAGAGCTGCTGCTGCATGGGCCACCGTGGGGTTCACCAGAACTCCTGCATCTTCCGTGCTCTGCTACAGGAAATAACCATGACTGTGGACAGTTTTACCAAAACCACCAAGATGATTGCCAGAGAACTACAGGAACTCCAGCCAGTGGTCCTTCATAATTGTCTGGCATTGGCCATGATCCTGGCTTCTCAAGGGGGCACTTGCTTAATGGTTGGAAGGTACGGCTGTGCGTGTACTCCCTGAAACCTCCCTAATGTTTATGCCATCACCAAAAGCATCCAAACACTTCAGGAAATTCTTCAGATCACCACTGTCTGTCATCCTCACTCCACTACCTGAATATGCTGCAGGCCCAATGTCTAGGAATCTTCTTGACTGGATCGCTCTAAACCTTAACTCTTGCCTTTATTCCTTTATTTAGCCTTTAATAACTATGATTTTATTTTATTCCTGGGTATATCTCTTGTTAAATGCCTAATCGCTAAGACATTCCAACAGGTGGCAGCCAGACAGGACAATCAACAGATGATACAAAAGGAACAACAAGAACATGAGGGTCAGCCCCTCTTGAAACTATTTGGACCAAACTCAACTTCCCAATGAGTCTTATTCCATCCCCTAATAGTGTTTAAGGGCAGGCTTTGTCTGTCTTAAACAACAGGGGGGACCAAGTGTTCAAAATTGCCTGTTGCTTACCCTCTGCTTTGTCTTGACCTCACTTTAGTCAGGCTTCTCTTTTCCTACAGGTTCCTGAACTCTGCTTGTCTCTAAGCCTGAGCAAACACACAAAAAGTGGAACGTGCCCCCCTTCTCAGCGTCTCCTGGGAACTGACTGACAACGGCCAGGTACTTTCCTGTCAGACCCCACTGGTCATTTTCCCTTGCTTCTCCAACTTTCCCCTCCGAATATTCAGCTTATCTTTGGTTGGTTGCCTCCTCCTTACCCTATAAAATAAAAGCCTTTTTTTCCTGCTTCGTTTTGAGACCCTTGCAAACTTATGGTCACAGCACTCTCCCCATTGCAACCACCCCCCTCCACCATTGAAATGGTCCTTTTCCCTCCCTTGCAATAATCCTTTTGAAAGAAAAGTTTCTCCTTAGTAAGTCCTGATTTTTCTTTGACAACCAACATGAAGCAAGATGTATTAGTAAGGGCCCAGACTTCTCTTTCATCAACCAGTAGGTGAGCTAGGGCTATGCTGTCATCCAATACAGTGTCTGCTAAAGTATGGTGAGACTGGCCAAGAGTTTCAGTTCTCGGCAATTTATTTAATTTGTGTGGATAATGCCTAGGACACAGCTCTCTGAGTCTCTTTTCATTGCTGTGTGGTGTCTTGTACATATGCTGTTTTTATTGCTCCCTTCTACTCTAATTAGTGATCCTCAAGTGGTTAGTATCAGGGGAATATTTTTTTAAAGATTTATTTATTTGAGACAAAGAGAGAGAGAGGGAGAGAGAGAATGAGCAGGAGGGGAAGAGGGAGAGAGAATCTCAAGGAGACTCCACATTGAGCATGGAGCCCGTCACGGGGCTCCATCCCAGGACCCTGAGATCACGACCTGAGCTGAAACAAAGAGTCAGATGCTTAACCGACTGTGCCACCCAGGTGCCCCTATCAGGGGAGTATTTGGAAAGCTTGTTTGTAGTGTTGGAGGGTCATGGCTAGTGTGGTTGCTGAGGGCAAGTCATTGGGGGGGGGGGTTGCTGTTGAGGAAAACTCTACTGGAATTTTGACTCAAATCCAATGTCCAGTGTTGGACAAGGGGAAGCTTGTAATAGGGGAAGCCCTTTACAAGGGATTCCCTTACAGGCCCACCAGGCTCCCTCTGTTGCCTGTATTCCGTGTTCCCGTGAAGGCAAGCTGTGTGGCTTAATGCAATTCCAGGTGGTGTCAATGGATGTTTATAATGTTATCGTGTAACTAAATAAACCTGTGTGTTAGCTACCTCGTATTCAGCACCCGGGTCAAATCAATTGGTTATGGGCTCAGACTATGATTGGCCACGTATTTGAAGTAGAAGTCGGCCCACAGGGTTAGAAGACCCCTGTGAGTCACAGGCTGTATGTTGTTTTCAGACAGACCTCGGCAGCGGTAGGCTGTTAGGCGATCCATCCGTGGGTGTGTAGCTGACCCTGGCCCAGGTAGGAAGTTCTCGGGTAAGGAGAGGACACAGCAAGAGGGTAGAGGTGAAAGTCAGAGGTCATCTGTGGGCAGCAGCGGTGGGGGGCGTTACGCAGAGACACACATACACAGAGCGGGGGTTGGGGGAGATGGGATTGTCCCTTGGGAATCAGTCAAATGGTCTTACCGGTCTGGGAGTGATGAGTGCTACTTCCGGGGTATCGGGAGCAGGTCCAGGTTTGTTCCATGGCGTTTGCAGTGGAGCACGTGGGCAGCAGACGAGGACGCCTCTCCCTGCGGACAGTGCTGCGTGGTTTGCCCAGCTTGCACTGGATGAGGAGCGAAGCAGGCTGAGAGGACGGGCCCAGAATCGGTGGTCCATGGCTGGGCCCTGTCAGGTGGGAGGGGAAAGTGGCTGGGCTCTGGGTTTTCTGTAAGGGAGAGAAGAAAGCGGACATGGCTTTGCGGTGGGTGGCAACGTCAGGGCGCCCGTGTCCGTGAACACTGGTAATTGAGGGGCGCCTGGATGGCTCAGCTGGTTAAGTGTCTGACTCTTGATATCGGTTCAGGTCTTGATCTCAGGGTTGTGAGTTCGAGCCCCACAATGGGCTCCATGCTCAGTGGAGAGTCTGCTTCTCCCTTTCTCTCTCCCCCTGCTTGTGCTCGTTCTCTCTCTCTCTCAGATAAATAAATAAAATCTTTAAAAAAATTGGTAATTGAGTTATGTCCAGTGTAGCAGAGGTCATAGCATCTCTATTAATGGTCTCTTCATTTGTTGTGAATTTTAATATGGTGCGGGTATACCACAGGGGTGCGAATTTGATGTAATCAGGACCATGGGCAGTACTTTTGAACCTCAGGGACCATTGTCCTCCATGTTCTCTTAGGAGCCCGTGTTTTAAAATACCATTATGTCTTCCTATGATACCTGCTGCTATAGGACAATAGGGTAGGTGAAAAACCCAAGCAATGTTATTTTATAATGCTTGTTGTTGCATTTTCTCTGCAGTGAAGCAGGATCCTTGATCTGATTATATAACTCGTGACACTCTCAAAGGCTGTAACCCCTCAATAACATCAGCACAGGTTGGTGCCCTGTTTAGGTAAGCGGATAGAAGGCGCATGTCAATATCCACCATTGTTAAGTCATATATAACAGTTCCTGTCCCTGCAGGGAGAGGCCTAATGAAATTGATTTGCTATTTCAGAGGTAGCCCTCCTTCTCTGTAAATCTTTTTCCTGTGAAGTAGGCCCAGTGTCTGGATTTCTGGCATCTGGCGCAGTCCCTAATGGCTTTGTTTAAATATCTCTCTGTTGCATAGACTCCTCTATTAATACATTAAAAAAAAACCAATTCATTTTTACAACCACATGCTGCCCAAATGCTCTCACCTCTCCTGGGCCCACTGATAAAAGGGGTAGGGTGTTTCCTCCCAAAGGTCTGGAGACTCCCCCTCTTTCTAGAGCCCTACCTCCTTTGGTGGTTTGGTTAATGCATAAGGTTTGGCAATGGAGCGTGCCTCCTCTGTCACTTGTTTGGCGTGAACAGAGATATGGTGTACCCAGATGGGGTAGTGGGAGCCGATGTGGTGATTTCCTCACATCTCTGTATCCCAAATGTCTCAGCTTGTATTTTTTTAGTCCTCTCTGATTTGGCCAGAGTCCTGACCGAGTAGCTAGGTCATTAGCCACTGACCAGGAGTCAGTAAAAATGTAAGCCTTTGGAGCACATTTGTCAAAGTCATACACTTTTTTAGGATATTACACGTAGTTCGGCCCACTGGGCACTTTGGTATGCCCCCCATAAGGACTTTGGAGTATTTGAATGGGAGTGACAGGCTGTAGCTCTCCATTGCTGGCCCCTTAGGTCCCATGCTTACACCATTGGTAAAGGAAGACCACTGCTTTTCTTGTTTCGAGAGTGTTTTCCATCCTCCCTATTGTCCCCATTGAGTAGAGACATTTCTGGGATTTGGGCAAGTTAGCCTCAGTGGCAGGGGATGTAGCCATTTCCTCATGGAGTTTCTAACACTCCAGTAGGGCTGGGTTTAGCTCCGCCCTTAGATACCATTTCCATCTTAATAAGGAGGCCTCTGTTGCTGATCTGATTTTTATGGGGAGCTTTTTCCTTTATGCAGCGCATACTAGCAATCTCTGTCTGAGGGTAACTGGCTTTGCCGCAGGAGGGCCTTGTATGCTGCTGGGAGTTGCCTCTCTAGTAGCAAATACACTTGGGTTGAGACTGGGAGCTGCTTACAGCAGAAGCCCATGGGTAGGAGTTTGCCTGTCCATTTAGTCCAGAGGCCCCAGCAAATTTTGTGGTGGTAGAAACTTCTTTTTTAAGTAGGCTCCATGCCCAGTGTAGAGCCCAACACAGGGCTTGAACTCATGACCCTGAGCTCAAGACCTGAGCTGAAACCAAGAATTGGATGCCCAACTGACTGAGCCACCCAGGCACCCCAGTGGCAGAAACTTCTAATTGTATGTCTTGTCCTTGGAGCACTATTGGGAGAGCTGAAGTGAAAGCCCCCTTTAATTTATGTAGTGCCTGTTGTTACTCATGACCCCACTGAATACAGAAGAGTTATGGACTACCCAGTAGATAGGGCCTAGCAAAGAGTTAAGGTGAGGGATGTGTTGACACCAAAATCCAAATTTTTCTGGCAAATGTTGGGCCTCCTTACTGATGTGGGAGTTTGGAACACTAGAGCTTTTCTTTTACCAGACTGGGAATAGTTGCCCTTCTCAGTTCCAAATGTGACCTCCGAATTTAACAGACTAGGAGGACCCTTGTATCTTATGGGAGGGCAGTTGTCCATCCCCTCTCAGTGAGGTGTTCATTCAACGCTGTGACAGCTCATGAGACAGAGTCTTGGCTAGGTCTAGTGAAGAGGATGGCATCAATACGATGCCAGAGCCGAGTTTTTGGTGGAATAGGGTGCAGGCATCTAGGTCCTGTCAGCAAAACCCGTGTACAATGGCAAGACTATCGAAGTCCCTCCGAGGCAACCAGGAAAAGGTCTATTTTTGATCCTCAAAGGTGAAGGCAGATTGTAGTCAACTCTCCTGTGAGATTTTCACTGAATGGAATATGTTAACCAAGCCTATAACTCCAAACAATTTACCCACGTTAATTTTTTTATTTAAATTCGATGAGCCAACAGATAGTACATCATCAGTTTCAGATGTAGCGTTCAATCATTCATCAGTTGCGTATGACACTCAGTGATCATCACATCACGTGCCCTCCTTAATGCCCATCACCCAGTTACCCCAATTAGCCATACCCATGTTATTTTGAATGTTGTTCATTGAGGTGGTGATATCTGGTAGAGGAGCTCTAATGAAGGGGAAAACCTTGTTTAATCCTCTCTAATCTATAATTAGCCCCCACTCACTGGTAGAGTCTGTAAGCACGGGCCATAATGGGGAACTGAAAGGTGAGACGGTGGATACCCCTTCTTTACATCAGCCATGACAGGATGTGGTCCTTCAGTGCCTTGCTGTAGCCGTTACTGTGGTGTATTTACTGCCCACACTGATGGGGAAACTCATTCCCACTGGCTGGCATCCGTCAATAATGTAAAAGCCTTAGGTTGGTTCCATGAGGTTACCTGCGGACTAAGATGGTCCATTCCAGTAATGGGAACAGGTAGAGTCTCCAAGGGACCCACAAGGAAAGAAACATCTTTTAGCAGAGTTGGGCCAACTTTATTTTTTATTTCTTTCACCCTCCCTGGGGGGCCAATCTTAATAGTTAAGTTGGTAATTTTCCCTTTAATTAATTCTCTTCCCAATCTGGTCCCCTCCTTTGGAGGGTCCCTTTGAAGCATGAGTGCTCCCTGGGATTAGGGAGGTTTGAGCACCCATATCCAACAGAGCCAGTCAGTGTATTTATTTTTTGGAGCCCCAAATCATACGATACAAGGGTGATTTTCTTCTAGAAGGGTCCTCACTTCTGTGGCTGCTGAATCCCTATATGGGGGCTGTCCTGGGCACTGATGGAGATCACAGGTAGGTACTGAAAGTGAGGCTGCCTATGAAGGGGAAGCCTCCAGTAGCTTGTAATCTAACCCTAGCATTGTAATTACTCCGCTTATTTATTAGAGAACATCCAATTTGGGACCCTCTCGTTTCCTAGGGTTCAATATCATCTGTGATGGTTCAGTTTATGTGTGACCTTGTCTGTGAGGGTGTCTCTGGAGGAGACTACATTTGAATCAGTGGACTGCGTAAAGCAGATTGCCCTCCCCAATGTGGGTGACCCGCAAGCAATCAGTTAAAGGCATGAATAGAATAAAAAGGCTGACCCTCCCATGAGTAGGAGGGCATGTCTTCCTGCCCAACTGCCTTGAGCAGGGACTTCATTTTTTTTCTGCTTTTGGACACAAACTGAACCATTGGCTTTTCCTGGGCCTTGAGCCAGCAGGTCTTTGGAGCGGAACTATGCTGTTGGCTCTCCTGAGGCTCCAGCGTGAGGACTGTAGATTTTAAGCCTTGTCAGTGTCTCGAACCACGTGAGTTCAATTCCTCACAATAAACCTCTTTCTATATGTGTACATCCTATCAGTTCTGTTTCTCTGGAGAATCCTGACTAATGTATAACCTGTCTTGTTTTCTTAAGGTTTACGCTTAAGCAGAGCCCTGGCTGTAGGTGGTTTGTTTGGCTCGGGGGGCGGGGGGCAGGCAGCTTCACTGTTGATCGTAATTTTGATTTAGGTCAGATGGCCTAAATACTTGGCTCTGAGTTTGTTTTTCATGAATTTCTATTTAATTTGGGGCACCTATGGTTTCTTGTATTGTTTTAACATTAGCCATCATTGTCAGGAAAGATGACTTATATTTGTCAGGAGCCCCCCCACCCCCACCCCCGAGAAACAACTGTGTGGACTCAGGACTCAATTCTGCCTCCTCTAACTTGCCAAGTCATGCAGCATACCATCTGTTACCTGATAAGCCCACTCCAGCATTCCCAGCTGATGGAGGAGATCTTTGGCCTCAGCTAGCATTTTCTGTTGACAGTCTGCTCAGGTGGATATAAAGCCTAATGTAGGGTGGGTGGTCCTCTAAGCCGTAAAAAATCCACATCAACAAGGTATATGTGGACTGGGGTCCGAAGCCTCCTCTGGGGATCCTTCCCACCTTCTCTACCAATTGTGCAGCATCCTTTAGTATGGACTCCATTTTTCCATCCTGTACTATGGCAGCCAATTGTTTTTATTTCAATCCCTATTAGGTGGAAGTCTGGATGAGAGAGTGGGGTGGGGGGTAGGGGTTGGTGTAGGGGTAGGGAGAGAAAGAGAGAGAAGAAGGAGGAAGAGGAGGAGGAGGAGGAGGAGGAAGAGGAGTCCCCTCCTTCTTGACCCTCCCATCTTGTCTCTTTGGTCTATATTACCTTGCAGGTGGTCTTGGGGAGAGGGTAGGTTCTCTTCCCCACTACCATGGTGCTATTGTGCTGCCTGTTCTTCTAGAGGGCACCAGTCCTCTTCCCCTGCCCCCGGGGCCTCCCCTCCATCTTGTCTCCCTGTCCTGGCAAGAAGCCACCAAGGGGAAGGCCTGATGTACCTCTCCTGGTGTGGAGCCCCAGTTCAGCAAGACAGCCCCCAGTTTAGGAGTCCTGGAAGGAGCAGGAATATAAACTTGTCTTTAGTCACTGTAATGCTTGAGCCACCTCAACCCAAGACGGGTCTGGACACCCCTCTAGGGAGGAACTGGAATGGCAGGTGCAATAGCATCAGAGTCAGGCCAGCTCTGTGCACAGGTGCCTCCCCCAGAAACACTCAGGAGACCAGCCTTGGCCTGACGTCTCTGCCCTGTAAGCCTGTTTAGCTGCCAGAGTGTCCCAGAGGTGAGGATGACCTCTCCTCTCAGAGTACCCCTGAGTGACTGGCCCGTGACAGGGAGTTCCTCCCACCATAGCCTAGCTCACCCTCAGTGCGGGGCAGGGGGGCACATCCTCCTCTCCTTCTCTGTTCAGGCCCGTGGGTCTTAACATTCTTCATTGCCTGTTTGGGGGGGGGCACCCAGGCAGACGAGCTGACCTCCTTCCTCAGGCAGCTCAGTGCCCTAGACCTCAAAAGTCAGTTCCAGTGGCTTGGATTCATTCAAAGACTGGTATAACTGCCCGGCTGAGGTAATGAGGCATGGGGAGACCGTGATAAATGTGTAATGCAGCCCAGAGCAATGCCATGCCAAAGTGAGGCGGTGGGCATTCCGAATTCTGAATCCCAGCCATTTGAGGCTGTCCTGGGATTTTTGCCAATTGGTCGTCCTCCTGACTGGGTGGCCCCCCTATCTATTTCCTAATGATCTCCAGAAATCCTCTCTTGCTCATTGCCACTGTGTACGGGAGTTTGAGGTGTGTGGGGGCTGAGCAAGGGAAAATATATGACCACAAGGTGGCAGTAGCACACACAGCTTTATCAAGTGACACTGACAGGGTTTTTGCCTGCAGGCTAAGTGCTTCACCGCGAGTCTGTAGGGGCGCCTGGGTGGCTCAGATGGTTAAGTGCCTGCCTCCGGGTCCTGGGATCGAGCCCCACGTCGGGCTCCCGGCTCAGCGGGGAGACCGCTTTTCCCTCTCCCTCTGCCTCTCCCCCTGCTCGTGCTCTCTCTGTATCTGTCTCAAATGAATAAATAAAATCTTAAAAAAAAAAACTAGTGTTCTGAATATTTGTAGCTACCACCAAGTATGCAAAGCCCAATACAGTGTCTATTCCTGTCAAGACCCATTTAGAAAAGAAATAATAATTATGTGATATGATAGAGGTGTTAGCTGATGCTACGGTGGTAACCATATTGCAATATGTAAATATACCAAATCAACACCACTGTACACCTTCAACTTACGTAATGTTACGTCCATTATATCTCAGTGAAAAAACAAACAAAGGGGGCGCCTGGGTGGCTCAGTCGGTGAAGCGTCTGCCTTCAGCTCAGGTCATGATCCCGGGGTCCTGGGATCGAGTCCCGCATCGGGCTCCCTGCTCAGTAGGGAGTCTGCTTCTCCTTCTGCCCCTCACCCAGCTTGTGCTCTCTCTCTCTCTCTCTCTCTCAAATAAATAAATAAAATCTTTAAAAAAAAAACCCCAAAAAACAAAGACTTGTTTACAGCTTCCCAGAACTACCAGCAGCAGGCTGACATGATTGACTTGCCAGTTTATGTGTGGGGCCTTCTCCAAAGGAATCTGCTTCATAGTCATCTGAGGTTTCTGTCTTTCTTGTCATTCGATAGGACAGGTTTTTTTTTTTAATTTTTAATTTAATTTAATTTTTTAGAGATTATTTATTTATTTATTTGACAGAGAGAGACACGGCAAGAGAGGGAACACAAGCAGGGGGAGTGGGAGTGGGAGTGGGAGAGGGAGAAGCAGGCTTCCCGCCGAGTAGGGAGCCCGATGCAGGGCTTGATCTCAGGACCTGAGGATCATGACCTGAGCCGAAGGCAGACGCTTAACGACTGAGCCACCCAGGCGCCCCAGGACAGGTTTTTTTTTTAAAAAGATTTTATTTATTTGTTAGAGAGAGAGAGAGCACGAACAGAGGGAGTGGCTGGGAGAGGGAGAAGCAGGCTCCCCTCTGAGCAAGGAGCCTGATGCGGGACTCAATCCCAGGACCCCGGGATCATGACCCGAGCCAAAGGTGGTCACTTAACCAACTGATCCATCCAGGCACCCCTCAACAGGACAGTTCTTTTTTTTCTTTTTCAAGATTTTATTTATTTGTCAGAGAGAGAGAGAGAGAGCAAGAGAGCGAGAGAGCACAAGCAGGGGGAACGGCAGCCAGAGGAAGAAGCAGGCTCCCCTCTGAGCAAGGAGCCCGATGCAGGACTTGATCCCAGGACTCTGGGATCCTGACCCGAGCTGAAGGCAGGCACTTAATTGACTGAGCCACCCAGGTATCCCTCGACAGGACAGTTCTTGTTGACATTTTGTGTCTCAGTGGGTGCTAGAGGAAAATGTCTGCATTGCTGCATCTCTCCCATGTCCACTCATTTCATAGACCCGGCTGGCTGCCTCAAGCCAGCACACCAGGATATCCACTTGCCAGTTCCTTTGCATTCTGGAAACGGGTTCTTCTGATGAGCATTGACATGCTCTACTTTACTGCACCATTTAAATTCCCCAGTGATTTTCACAGGACAGGTGACCCATGTGGGGACCCCTTTAATAGTCCAGTTTTCTGTTACCCATCTGCCTGACCATATGGCCAGGCCAGTGACTACAACCCATTAGTCAGTAAAAACTCAAACACAGTGGTTCTTATCCTTGCTCTATTTTTCCATCACTGCAAGGAAAACATCATGCAATTCAGCCCACTGAGTTGATTTGTTCTCACCTTCTTTACATCAGTCAGCTGCCATGTGGGGGCCTTCCAAACAGGACGTCGTCTGTCCACGTTGGAACTGCCATCTGTAGACTAAGCAGCTTTTTGTTGTTCAGTATAGAGCTGTTCATAGGACACCGCCTGTGTAGCAATAAGATTTGGCAGCTCCTCAGGTGATTCCAAAGTCAGCCCTCAGGAAAGGGGTCTACCCGCTTGTGAATATGATTTCTTGCATTCCTCTGGCAGCGTGTTCCTATATAAACCATTTCCATTTTATTATGGAACTCTTCGGGGCACTGCCTTTCTTCTTGGAGTGTTTCTCTGACATTACCCAAGACATGACGGGTATCTCGTATTTCAAGGTTATTATATGACCTTCAGTCATGGGGACGGTTTCAATGAATGCCTAATAGCAAGCTAGTAATTGTTTCTCAACCAGTGTCTATTATACTTGCTGTGTCTGGAAATTTTCTGGTCCAGACTCTTAGTGATCGCCACTGGGTGGCACTCATGGACTTTTGCCATAAGTTCCAGTCGATTCCCTTTTGTCCACCAGGTCTTCTATACCGTTTCTTTTCTTTCTTTAAGATTTTATTTATTTATTTATTTGAGATTTTATTTATTTATTTGACAGAGAGATAGAGAGAGAGCACAAGTAGGCAGAGAGGCAGGCAGAGGGAGAGGGAGAAGCAGACTCTCCACTGAGCAGGGAGCCCGACGCGGGGCTCAATCCCAGGACCCTGGGATCATGACCTGAGCCGAAGGCAGCTGCTTAACCGACTGAGCCACCCAGGCGCCCCTAAGATTTTTATTTGACACAGAGAGAGAGAGCACACAAGCAGGGGGAGCAGCAGACGGAGAGGGAGAAGCAGGCTTCCCGCCAGGCAGGGAGCCCAATGCGGGGCTTGATCCCAGGACCCTGGGATCATGACCTGAGCTGAAGGCACATGCTTAACCGACTGAGCCACCTAGGTGCCCATTCTATACTGTTTCAAATTAAGAACCTGTGTGGGCTCTGGCAATTCTGTAGGTTTCCATTTAGCATGTTCAATTAATAACTGGCCGAAGGGTAAACTTACATGCCTTCTGTTCTCCAATACTAGGTAGGAGAAGTGTTCTGCAGTCAGACTCATCCCAATAATACATTCAGGTAAGGGAGATGCAACCACTTCACGTAAAGTCCATGCACACATTTCGATTTTCATCCAACCTTTCATCGTAATCTCATCAACTATTGCATCCCAATATTCTCCCAATCTAAGTGTAGTCTCTGTTAGGACTTCACCAACAGGTTTTGGAAAACTGTGCATTGGGATCTCATGTCAAGGAGTCCCAGAAAGTTTTTCCCTACCCTAGCCTTTTTACTTACTCATGTTCATATAGTCTTGGGTCCCCAGGCCAGGGATCTGTCCAAGGGACTTGTGGCTCCTTCATCAATCCTTATCCTGATTAATTTGCCAAACCATGACCCCTAGTAACTCAAGGTCAGTTTTCCAATCATCTTTGCCTTCTGGCCTTTTTTTTTTTTTTTTTAAGATTTTATTTATTTGAGAGAGAGAGAGAGCGGCAGGCAGAGGGAGAAGAAGGACCCCGCTGAGCAAGGAGCCCGATCAGGACTCCATCCCAGGACATTGGGATAATGACCTGAGCCGAAGGCAAACGCCTAACCAACTGAGCCACCCACGTGTCCCGCCTTCTGGCTTTTAAAATTCCTCCAGACTAGGGAGAATAGAGTGGATTTGTTTAGGGCACGCCAATGTTGGTGGACCAGCAGAGGGCCCATCAGTCCACCCAACCTCCAATAGAGCTGCATTAATGCCTTGGTTTTGGCTCCGTCAATATCTGCTTTATTAATCCCATTTCTCAATAACTGTTTAAAGATTTCCACCCTGCCCAGACAAGTCCCTTGACTTTCCCTTTTGTATTTCCCCATTCTTTTGTGCATCAATCTAATTTTCTTAGCATCTATGATATCATAATTGATAAGAAATATATATTTGATCCAGATGACCACAATATATTTCTCAGATATATTGGGTTTTCATCCACAGTTCCTAAGAAGGCTTCAGAAACATAAAGGTGACATGGGTGTCTTGTTACTAATGAAGGTGACTTCTGGATCCCACCCTTGGTGAGCTTGTTGCCAGGAGGACCAACCATATGATTGGAAGGTTGGAACTTTCAGCCCCACCCCTTGACCGCTGGGGAGAGCAGAGGGACTGGAGGTTGGATCAGCCAATGGCCAATGACTTAGTCAATCATGACTATGCAATGAAGCCTTCATGAAAACCCAAAAGGACTGGATTCAGAGAGATTCTGGGTTGGTGGACACATGGAGACATGAGGACAGTGGTGCTCTTTCCCCATACCTTGCCCTATGTATCTCTTCATCTGGCTGTTGATTTATATTCTTTAATAAACTGGTAAATGTGTTTCCCTGAGTTCTGTGAGCTGCTCTAGCAAATTCAAAGAATCTCACGAGAAGGTGCTGGGAACCTCTAATTTCTAGACAGTTGGTCAGAAGTACAAGTAATAATCTGGAATTGTGACTGGCATTTGAAGTCCAAGGAGGAGGTTGTTGGAACCTCCAATCTGTAGCTGGTCAGTCAGAAGTACAGGTACCAGCCTGGGGCTTGTCACTGGTGTCTGAGGTTGGGGAGTGGGTGTGGGGATGGTCTTGTAGGACTGATCCTTTCACCCATGGAATCTGATGCTACCTCTGGGTAGATAATATCAGAATTGGGTCGAATTCCCAGACACCCTATTGGTGTCCTAGAATTGCTTGGTGTGTGTGTGTGTTGGGGGAGAGCTCTCTTCCCCCACACTGGAATTAGGTCTGGAAACTCAAAGACTTGGTGTCAGTAGAGCATCTGTAAGATCCAGAAGAAGTTGATGATATTGATCCAAAAAATGAGATAATTCCTTGTTAGGATTTTGTTAAATTAACATTCATTAAATAGAGCCCTGGGGAGCCAGATGGTGAGCCAGGTTCAACAAAGAAATTGAAAATAGGGAGGCTTATTCTCAGGTCCTGGAAGAGGCACACCTCGATGGGCCACACAGGGAGGTCAAGGCAGGGTGCAGGCAGAGAGCAAGGCTGGGCCTGGGGCACATGCCTTTATTAGAGTCCATGGGTACACTGCTTTGGGGTTTCTGGGATAAGGCCAGATTGGTCAATCGAACCATAAAGAGTGAGGTTTTGGTAAGCTTCACAGGGTCTTAGATAAGGGGCATGCAAGGAGAAGGTCCTGGGGTGGGGGAAGACCTGTTTATCACAAAGACCACTGAGGAAGTCATATCAGGAATTTATATTTACTTGTGATTCTGTGGGCTGTTGTACAGCACATGCTCTTGCAAGAGGTGGCCAAGTGTCAGTTTAAGGCCCCTGTAGGGTGCTTGTCCACATAGAATAGATGCCAACACAATACCATGGAGTAGCTTAGCTAAAGTCTTGACTCTTTTGCACTATACCCCCGGTTTCAGTAGTTTCTTTCTTTTGTCCCCCTGCCACCTGGGCTACCTTCTTGGTGGCCAGAAGTTGTAGAGGTACTATCTGGTATTCCAGCATATTTTTTTTCCATTTGGTAGTGGCTCTGAGGCTAGCAGCTGTAGTTCAGACCAGCCAAAATCTAAGGTTGGCACGGTGTCAGGAACCACCTCAACACTCTCCCTTTATTTTCATTTTAGTTACTACAGATAACAATAACCAAGAGATTGTATATTCAGCTTGTTTCTTATTATTTTGCTTTTCTTTGTATATCCAGTGTGATGGCTAATTGATGTGTCAACTTAACTGGATCACTAGGTGCCCAGATACTTGGCTAAACATTATTTCTGGTTGCATCTATGAGGGTGTTTCCAGATGAGATTCGAATTTAAATAGATTGAGTAAAGCAGATTGCCCTTCCCAATGTGGGTGGGCATAATCCAACCCATCGAGGTCCTGGATAGAACAAAAAGGCAGAGGAAGGGCTTTGCCTGACTTTTTGAGCTGAGACATTGGTTCTCTCCTAGCCTTGGACTGGGACTCACACCATTGATGCTCCTGGTTTTTAGGCCTTTAGACTTGGATTGGAATTTACACCACCACCTTTCCTGGATCTCTAGCTTATAGACAATATATTGTGGGACTTCTCAGCCTCTATCATTGCACGAACCAATTCTCTATAATAAATCTCATTATATATATATGGAGGTCGTATCTGTTTATACAGGTTCTGCTCCTGTTTGGAAATATATACAATCATATAGAACGGAACCAGTAATAGATAAAAATTAAAAAAATAATAATTGGTTCTGTTTCTCTGGAGGACCCTGACTGACACATCCAGTGACCCAACTGCTCAGGAGTTAGGTCTGTCATTTCTGAATTCCACTGGTGACTTTTACGTCTAGTAACTGATCACAGCATAGCTGCTGTTTTATACCATGGGTCACTTGGTAGTTATCCAGGTGTCAAAGGTTCATTAACTCCCACTGCCCCATCTTTCCTTTTCTCCAACGATACCTTTGCCATGTTTCAGTGAACCAGGGTCATTCTAGTGAACATCACTCCTGATGCCAAATATACGGTCTCCAGGATCACTCTTAGGTTTAATGATTCACTGGAAAGACTCACAGAAGTCAGAAGAGTGATTGTATGCATGATTGTGGTTTATTACAGCAAAAAACAGAGATTAAAATCAGCAAATGAAAAAGGTGCACAGGGCAGAAGCCAGGAGAAACCAGGTGCTAGCTTCCAGCTTCTTCTCCCAATGGCGTTACCTGGGCAGCACTTAATTTCCAGCTTCTTCTCCCAATGGAGTTACATGGGCAGCACTTAATTTTCCCAGCAATGATGTGTGACAACATGTATAAAGTATTGCCAATCAGGGAAGCTCACTGGAGCCTTGAGTCCAGGGTTTTTATTGGGGGTCAGTCTCAGGCATGGGGCACCTGCGTGACTCAGCTCTTTAGTCTCCAAGCCCTCTAGAGGCCAAACCAATACAGTGTGGTCTAAAGACCCAGACAAACAAAAAAAAGTACATTCTCCATAAATCGGATTGTTAGCATAGACTAACTGGTGTGGCCCAAGGTCTTAGGTATGCAAAGACACTCTTATCAGGCAAGATATTCCAAGGACTCAGATGTTATCTCTCAGGAGCTGCTTAAGTGCCAGTCCTGAAGACATTTGGAAGGTGTCAGGTTTGGGAAGCCCAGGCCTTATGAATTAAGTCTCTACTGCACAGGATAAACAAACATCTCAATAGGGACTGTATCATTTTCTACTCCTGTTTAGAAAGGACCTAAGGGGAAGAACAGAGTGCTCAGACACCAGGGTGGCAGGTATTTTTATAGTGGAAGGGGTAAAAATGTTGTCTCTTCATGTGGACAACCTGTTGCCCTGCTGAAAGCAAATAAATCTGCCAACCAAAAATTCTATACCCATTCTATACCAGTAGTCAAAAAAATCAGGTGAAATAAAGCCTTCTACATACAAAGCTATGAGAATTGATCACCAGTAGACTTGTACCGCTAGAAAAACTAAAGGGAGTTATTTAATCTGATCCCAAATGGAAGCAAGAATTATAGAAAGGAATGAAGAGGTATAGAAAGGTTGTACATAACAAGATGGAAAAACATATGCCATGAAAACACTGATAGAAAGCTATTGTAGGGGCGCCTGGGTGGCTCAGTCGTTAAGCGTCTGCCTTCGGCTCAGGTCATGATTCCAGGTCCTGGGATCAAGCCCCGCATCGGGCTCCCTGCTCGGCGGGAAGCCTGCTTCTCCCTCTCCCACTCCCCCTGCTTGTGTTCCCTCTCTCGCTGTGTCTCTCTGTCAAATAAATAAATAAAATCTTTAAAAAAAAAAAAAAAAAAAAAAAAAAAAGAAAGAAAGCTATTGTAGCTACACTAATAGCAAAGTAGGCTATAAGTAGAAGAAGTATTGATAGAGATAAAGAGGGAAATTTCATAATAATAAAAGGGCCAATTCAAGGGAAAATATAACAGTTCCAAATTTTCAATCTACCTGTATTATTCATTTTTTTTTGTTGCTGTTGTAACAAATTACCATGAACTTGGCAGCTTAAAACAACACCCATTTTTACTTCACAGTTTCCATAGGGCAGAAATCCAAGCAACATGCAGCTCAGCTGGGTTCTCTTCTTAGGGTCTCAAAGGTTGAAATTATGGTGCTGGCAAGGCTGTGTTCCTTTCTGGAGGCCCTGGGAAAGAATCCACTTTCAAAGTCATTCAGTTTGTTGGGAGAATTCAGTTCTTTTTTACATGGTCCCCTCCATCCTTAAGCCGACAATAGCACATCAATTTCTTGATGTGCTTTAAATCTCTGACTTTCCCTTCTGCCTTCCTTTTCCACTGCCTAGCATCTGCTTTTAAATAAAGTTTTCATTTAAATTCCAGTTAGTTAACATACAGTGTTATGCTAGTTTCAAGTGTACAATACAGTGATTCAACACTTCCATCCAACACCCAGTGCTCATCACAACAAGTGCACTCCTTAATCCCTATCACCTATTTCCCGCATCCCCCCCACCTGCCCTCTCATAACCATCAGTTTGTTCTCTATAGGTAAGAGTTTGTTTCTTGGTTTGCCTCTATCTCTCTTGTTTTCCTTCGGTCATTTGTTTTGTTTCGTTAAATTCCACATATGAATAAAATCATGTTGTATTTGTCTTTCTCTGACTGACTTCTTTCACTTAGCATTATACACTCTAGCCCTATCCATGTTGTTGCAAATGGCAAGATTTCTTCCTTTTCTTGGCTGAGTAATATTCCATCGTGTGTGTGTGTGTGTGTGTGTGTGTGTGTGTGTGTGTGTGTGTGTG
>NW_022589738.1:19818391-19870343 GCF_004348235.1 Phoca vitulina | reverse complement strand
TGTGTGTGTGTGTGTGTGTGTGTGTGTGTGTGTGTGTGTGTGTGTGTACGTACCATTTCTCTCTTTTTTTAAAGATTTTATTTATTTGACAGAGAGAGACACGGCGAGAGAGGGAACACAAGCAGGGGGAGTGGGAGAGGGAGAAGCAGGCTTCCTGCCGAGCAGGGAGCCCGATGCAGGGCTTGATCCCTGGGATCACGACCTGAGCCACCCAGGCACCCCTGTACCATTTCTTCTTTATCCATTCATCAATTGATGGACACTTGGGTTGCTTCCATAATTTGGCTATTGTAGATAATGCTGCTATAAACATTGGGGTACATGTATCCCTTTGAATTAGTGTTCTTGTAATCTTAAGGTAAATACCTAGTAGTGTGATTGCTGGATCATAGTGTAGTTCTATTTTTAACTTTTGGAGGAACCTCCATACTGTTTTCCACAGTGGCTACACCAGTTTGCATTCCCACCAACAGTGTAAGAGGGCTCCCCTTTCTCCACATCCTTGCCAACATCTGTTGTTTCTTGTGTTGTTGATTTTAGCTATTCTGACAGGTGTGAGGTGATACCTCATTGTAGTTTTGACTTGCATTTCCCTGATGATAAGTGATGAGCACTTTTTCATGTGTCTTTTGGCCATCTGGATGTCTTCTTTTGAAAAATGTCTATTCGTATCTTCTGCCCATTTTTTAATTGGATTATTCATTTTTAGGGTGTTGAGTTTTATATGTTCTTTATATATTTTGGATACTAATCTTTTATCAGATATGTTATTTGCAAATATCTTCTCCCATTCTGTAGGTTGTCTTCTAGTTTTGTTGATGGTTTCCTTTGCTGTGCAGAAGCTTTTCATATTGATATAATCCCAGTAGTTTGCCTTTGTTTCCCTTGCCTCAGGAAACAAGCTAGAAAGAAGTTGCTGCAGCTGAGGTCGAATAAGTTACTGCCTGTGTTCTCTTCTAGGATTTTTATGGTTTCAGGTCTCACATTTAGGTCTTTAATCCATGTTGAATTTATTTTTTTGTGTATGGTGTAAGAAAGCGGTCCAGTTTCATTCTTTTGCTTGTTGCTGTCCAGTTTTCCCAACACCATTTGTTGAAGAGACATTTTTTTCCCCATTGGCTATTCTTTCCTGTTTTGTCAAAGATTAATTGACCATATAGTTGTGGATTCATTTCTGGGTATTCTATTCTGTTCCATGGATCTATGGGTCTATATTTGTGCCAGCACCATACTGTTTTGATCATTACAGCTTTGTTATATAATTTGAAGTCTAGAATTGTGATGCCTCCAGCTTTGCTTTTCTTTTTCAGGGTTGCTTTGGCTATTTGGGGTCTTTTGTGGTTCCATACAAATTTTAGGATTGTTTATTCTAGCTTTGTGAAAAATCCTGTTGGTATTTTGATAAGAATTGCATTAAATGTGTAGATTGAGCTTTGGGTAGTATAGACATTTTAACAATATTTACTTTTCCAATCCATGAGCACAGAATGTCTTTCCATTTCTTTGTGTCATCTCCAATTTCCTTTTCTTAAAAAAGATTTATTTATTTGAGAGAGAGAGAGAGAAAGAGCAAGTGAGTTGCGGGGAGGGGCAGAGGGAGAGGGGGAGGGAGAGAATCTCAAGCAGACTCCCTGCTGAGGGCAGAGCCCAACACAGGAATTCATTTCACGACCCTGAGATCATGACCTGAGCCAAAACCAAGAGTCAGATGCTCAGCTGACTGAGCCACCTAGGTGCCCCATCTTCAATTTCTTTTATCAGTATTTTATAGTTTTCAGAGTACAGGTCTTTCATCTCTTTGGCTAGGTTTATTCCTATGTATCTTATTGCTTTTGGTTCAATTGTAAGTGGGATTGATTCCTTAATTTTCTCTTTCTGCTGCTTCATTAGTGGTGTATAGAAATGTAACAGATTTCTGTACATTGATTTTGTATCCTGTAACTTTACTGAATTTGTGTATCAGTTCTAGCAGTTTTTTGGTGGAGTCTATGTACAGTACATGTCATCTGCAAATAGTGAAAATTTCATTTCTTCCTTGCCTGTTTGGATACTTTTTCTTTCTTTTTGTTCTCTGATTGTGGTGGCTAGGATTTCCAGTACTCAGGTAAATAAAAGTAGTGATAGTGGACATCCCTGTCTTGTTCCTGACTGTAGAGGAGAAGCTCTCAGTTTTTCCCCACTGAGTATGATGCTAGCTGTGGGTTTGTCATAGATTGCTTTTATTATGTTGAGGTATGTTCCCTCTAAACCGACTTTGTTGAGGGTTTTTATCATGAATGGATGTTGTACTTCGTCAGATGCTTTTTCTGCATCTATTGAAATGATCGTATGGTTCTTATCCTTTTATTAATGTGATATATCACATTGATTGATTTGTGAATATTGAACCACCCTTGCAACCCAGGAATAAATCCCACTTGATCGTGGTGAATGATTTTTTTAATGTATTGTTGGATTTGATTTGCTAGTATTTTTTTTAAAGATTTTATTTATTTATTTGTCCAAGAGAGAGAGCACAAAGCAGGGGAACGGCAGGCAGAGAGGTAGAAGTAGACTCCCTGCTGAGCAGGGAGCCGATGTGGGACTTGATCCCGGGACCCTGGGATTATGACCTGAGCCGAAGGCAGACGCTTAACCGACTGAGCCACACAGGCGTCCCTGATTTGCTAGTATTTTATTGAGAATTTTTGCATCCATATTCATCAGGGATATTGGCCTGTAGTTCTCTTTTTTAGTGGTGTTTTTTAATCTGGTTTTGGTATCAGGCTAATATAGAATGAATGTGGAAGTTTTCCTTCCTTTTCTATTTTTTGGAATAGTTTGAGAAGAATAGGTATTAATCGTTTTTAAAATATTTGGTAGAATTTGCCTGTGAAGCCATCTGGTCCTGGACGTTTATTTGTTGGGAGTTTTTTGATTATTGATTCAATTTCTTTGCTGGTTATTGCTCTTTTCAAATTTTCTATTTTTTCCTGTTTCAGTTTTGGTAACTGGTTGCAAGAACTTGTGAAATTCAGCCCCTCTTGTTTTCCAAGCCAGTGGCTTTCCAAGCCTCCTTGTGTGTTCTTCTCTCTCTTGGCTTTCTCTGTGACCATAGTTCCCTCCCCTCTGCAGCACCCGTGATCCCTTTGACCCCAAACTAAGTCTCTGCACTTCCTACCTTCTTCAAGGTGGCCTCTTCTCTCCCTTTAGTTGCGGAGTTTGTTCTGTCAGTCTTCAGGTTGATTTCTGGGGTATTTAGGATGATTTGATAGTCATCTAGTTTTGTTTGTGAGATGAGGCAAGCCTAGGGTCCTCCTACTCTGCTGCCATCTTCCTGCCTCCACCCCCCAACATCTGCTTTTAAGGGCTCATGTGATTACACTAGGCCCATATGGATAATCTCTCTACATTAAGATAAACTGATTAATAATCTTAATTATATCTGTAAAATCCCTTTTGTTATGTGGCAAAATATATTCATGTATATGGCAACTCATCATATTCAGTTTCTGGGAATTAGGGCAGGGTATCTTTGGGTGTCCATTATTCTGCCTTTTTTTTTTTAAGATTTTATTTATTTGCGAGAGAGAGAATGAGAGACAGAGAGCATGAGAGGGAGGAGGGTCAGAGGGAGAAGCAGACTCCCTGCTGAGCAGGGAGCCTGATGTGGGACTTGATCCCGGGACTCCGGGATCATGACCTGAGCCGAAGGCAGTTGCTTAACCAACTGAGCCACCCAGGCGCCCCTATTCTGCCTATTATATCACCTAATCACATAGGTTCAAAATATAGAAAGTGAAAGTTGATAGAATTAGAAGGAGAAATAGACAAATCCCCAAAATAGCTATGGACTTTAACACACCTCTCTCAGTGATGGAACAAGCAGAAAAAAATCGGAAATGATATAAAAGATTTGAACAACACAATTAACGAATTTCATATAATTGGTACATAGACAACACCATGCCCAGCAACTGAAGAATTCACATTCTTTTCAGGTGCACAAAGAAAATTTACCCAAGTAGATCCCATGCTGGTCTATAAAGAAAGTCTCAACAAATTTCAAAGGATGAAGTTTAACAGTGTATGTTCTCTGGCCACAGTGGAATTAAATTATATATCTACAACAGATAACTAGAAAATCCTCAAATGTCTGAAGATAAGTCACACACTTGTAAATAACTCATGGGTCAGGAAGAAATCACAGTAGAAATTAGAAAATGTCTTGGACCACATGTTAATGAGAATATGTCATCTCACTGATGCAGAACAAAACCTGACAAAAATCCAACATCCTTTCATGAAAAAACACTCAACAAACTAGGAATAGAAGGGAACTTCCTCAACCTGATAAAAGGCATTTATGGGAAACCCATAGATAACATCATACTCAATAGTAAAAGAACAAAAGCATTTCCTTAAGATCAGGAACAAGACAAGGAGGCCCACTTTTGCCACTTCTATTAAACATTGTACTCAGAGTTCTAGCCAGAGCAATTTTCAGTCAAGAAAAAGAAATTAAAGGTACTCAAACTGGAACAGAGGTAAAACGATTTCTATTCCCAGATAATATCATCTTATATATATATAAAGTCCTAGAGAATCCACAAAAAAACTATTAGAGGGGCGCCTGGGTGGCTCAGTCGTTAAGCGTCTGCCTTCAGCTCAGGTCATGGTCCCAGGGTCCTGGGATTGAGCCCCACATCGGGCTCCCCGCTCAGCGGGAAGCCTGCTTCTCTCTCTCCCACTCCCCCTGATTGTGTTCCCTCTCTCGCTGTGTCTCTATCAAATAAATAAATAAAATCTTTAAAAAAAAAAAAAACTATTAGAGTTCATAACTGAATTCAGCAAAGTGGCAGAATAGAAGATCAACACACAAAAGCACTTGTATTTCTATACACTGGCAATGAACAATCTGAAAAGGAAATTAAGAAATCAATTCTATTTATAATAGGATCAAAAAGAATAAAATACTTAGAAATAAATTTAACTAAGCAGGTGCAAGACTTGTGCACTGAAAAGTACAAAACATCAGTAAAAGAAATGAAAGAGACTTAAATAATGGAAAGACATCCAGTGTTCATGGATTGGAAGACTTAACATTGTGAAGATGGCAATACTCCCCAAAGCAATGTACGCATTTAATGTAATCCCTATCAAAATTCCAATGGCCTTTTTTGCAGAAATGGAAAAGCAGATCCTAAAATTTATATGGAATTGCAAAGAGCCCCAACTAGTCAAGATATTCTTGAAAAAGAACAAAATTGGAGAACTCCCACTTCCTGATTTCAAATCTTATTACAAAGCTACAGTAATTGAAACAGTGTGGTACAGGCACAAGGATAGACATATATATATATATATATATCAGTGGAATAAAATTGGAAGTCCAGAAACAAACCCACCCATGTATGGTCAGTTGATTTCAACAAGTGTGTCAAGACAATTAGATGGGGGAAAGAACAGTCTCTTCAACAATGTGCTAGGACAACTGGATATCCACATACAAAAGAAGGCAGTTGGATCCTGACCTCACATCACATATAAAAATTAACTCAAAATGTATCAAAGACCTAAATATAAGAACTAAGAGTATAAAATTCTTTGACAAAAACATAGGGGTAAATCTTCATGACCTTTGGTTTGGCAGCGGCTTCTGAGATATGACACCAAAAGCATCAGCAACAAAGAAACAATAGGTAAATTGGACTTCATCAAAATTGAAAACTTCTGTACATCAAAGCACATTATCAGGAGAGTAAAAAGACAACTTAGAGAATGGGAGAAAGTATTACTAATCAGATATCTGATAAGGGTTTGGTATCCAAAATATATAAAGAACTCTTACAACTTAACAATAAAAAGACAAAAATCCATTTAAAAAATAGGTAAAAGTGCCTGGCTGGTTCAGTCTGTGGAGCATGTGACTCTTGATCTCAGGAACGTGAGTTCAAGCCCCATGTTGGGCATGGAGCCTACTTAAAAAAAAGATTTAAAAAGTGGGCAAAGGATTTGAAAGGACATCTCTCCAAAGACGATATACACATGGCCCATAAACACATGAAAAGATTCTCACCATCATTAGTCATCAGGGAAATGCAAATCAAAACCACAGTGAGATACCACTTCATACCTACTGGGATGGCTATAATAAAAACAAATAGAAAATGACAAGTGTTGGGCAGGATGTGGAGAAATTGGAACCCTCCTACGCTGCTGGTGGGAATGTAAAATAATGTAGCCACAGTGAAAAACAGTTTGGTAGTTCCTTAAGTAGTTAAACGTAGAAATACCATATGGTCCAGCAATCCCACTCATAGGTATATACACAATTAAATTGAAAACAGGTGTCCAAACAAAAATTTGTACACAAATGTTCATAAAAACAGGTGTCCAAACAAAAATTTGTACACAAATGTTCATAGCAACAGTATTCACAATAGCCAGAAGGTGGACACAACCCAAATGTCTACCAACTGATGAATGGATAAACCAAATGTGGTATATCCCTACAATAGAGTATTTAGCCATAAAAGGGAATGAATACTGATACATGACACCACATGGATGTATCTTGAAGACATTATGCTCAGTGAAGGAAGCCAGACACAAAAAGCCACACAGTGTATGATTCTATTTATATGAAATAGCCCAAATTGGCAAATCCATAGAGACAGAAAACAGATTAGTGTGAGGCAGGGGCTCAGGGCGCAGGGGGGAATGGGGAATGACTGCTTTATGGGTACGGAGTTTCATTTCGGGGTGGTGAAGATAGTCTGCAACTAGATAGTGGTAATGGTTGCACACCACTGGGAATGTACTAAATGACACTGAATTGTACACTTCAAAATGGTAAAAATAATAAATTCCATGTTATATGTATTTATCACAATAAAAAAGGTGTTAATTCTCTCTCCCTTTCTCTACTATTGTGGTGTGTGTGATTGATTTTGTTCCTCATCATGTCTTCTCACAAGACCTTCAGGATCAAGTGATTCCTGGCCAAGAAACATAAGCAGAATTAACTTATTCCTCACTGGGTTTGAATGAAAACTGGTGATAAAATCAGGTACAACTCCAAGAGGAGACACGGGGGAAGAACCAAGCTAGGTGTGTAAGGAATTGCACATGATCTCACGCATAGAGTTACACCGTATCAAGGTCACTCGTGTCTTACCTTATCAGGCTGAAACCATCACCACTACCTGGACAGCTGGACATGTTTAATTGGGAAAATGATTTTTCTGTTTGTTTCTGTGCTGCACCGGCAGGTTGTTTCAGTAATGAATATGTGGGACCTTTTTTTTTTTTTTTTTAAAGGTGTTAATATGGGGTATAGTATGTGTGAATGGTGGCCACGAAGCAGAGTGGATGGAAGGGAATAAACAGTGGGACCGAATGGGGAAATCTGGGGCACAGTGGGAGGGAAGAGATTTGAATGATTGGTAGCATAGGAAGGAATGGGGAACCACGACGGGCAAAGGTGAGCTGGAATGGAGGGGCCTGGCAGAGTCAGACTTTATATCTGAATGAGTCCTGTTCTTCTGGAAAGCACTGATGGAGAAGAAATACCCCGACTCATTTGTGTTCCAGGAAATGGAGAACCCCAGAGTTCCCAGTATTAGCTCGGGCCACCATAACAAAATACCATAGACTGGGGGGCTTAAACAACAGAAGTTAATTTCTCACAGTTCTGGAAGCTGGGAAGTCCAAGATCTAGGCACCAGCTGATTTGGTTCCTGGGGAGAACTCTCTTCCAGGCTTGCAGAGAGCCACCTTCTCAATGTGTCCTCACATGACCTCTTCTTTGGGCAGAGGTGTCTCTTCTGAGGCTGCTCATCCCATCCAACCGGGGCCCCACTGTATGAACTCATCTAACTTTAATTAACCTCCCAAAGGTCCCATCTGCAAATATCATCATTTTGGGGGCCAGGGCTTCAACACATGAATTTTGAGCGGTACACAATTCAGTCCATAGCAATTCCCAATGCCTTTGCATATTTCAAGGTAAGACCTGTCTCCGTCCTTTCTGACTCAAGGGTGACACTTTTTTTATCTGCCTCTTGTTAAAAAAAACACCCATAGGCTCAAAATGGAGTCACTTAGACTGAGTTCCCAAATATATTCCCAAAGACATAATCTTTTTTTATTATTTAAATTTTGTTAGTTAACACACAGTGCGATATTGGTTTCTGGAGTAGAATTCAGTGATTCATCACTTACATACAAGACCCAGGGCTTGTCACAACAAATGCCCTCTTTAATACCCATCGCCCATCTAGCCCAACCCCACCCACCTCCCTCCGTCAACCCTGTTTGTTCTCTATCATTAGGAGTCACTTACGGCTTGTTTCCCTCTCTCCTTATTTTCTTTTCCCCCTTCCCCTATGTTCATCTGGTTTCTTTCTTAAATTCCACACATGAGTGAGATCATATGGTATTTGTCTTTCTCTAACTTATTTCACTTAGCATAATACACTCTAGCTCCATCCACACCGTGACAAATGACAAGATTTCATTCTTTTTAGGGCTGAGTAATATTCTATCGTATATATATACCACATCTTCTTTATCCATTCATCAGTCGATGGACATTTGGGCTCTTTCCATAGTTTGGCTATTGTTGATAATGCTGCTATAAACATTGGGGTGCATGTACCCCTTCAAATCTGCATTTTTGTATCCCCCAAAGTCATAATCTAATTGCAGTTTCAACCTCCCGCAGAAATACAGTCTTAACCAGACAGCCAGGAATTTTTCAGTCCACACCAATGAATCTGCCACTTGAGCCCTTTCCATACCCCTCCCCAAAAAGATGAGGTAATCTGCAGGATAAGACACCTTGCTTTTCCCCCTAGAGCGAGGCCTGGCCTGGAACAATCCTTTTCTTTTGTTAATAACTTTCTTGCCCCCACCCTTCTGTACAAACCTGGCATTTTTTACAACTCCTTGGAACACCTCGCTACTTGCTGGGGGTGCGGTGCTGCCGCCCGATTCATGAACTGTTTAATAAAACCAATTAGATCTTCAAATTTACTTGGTTTTGTTATTTAACACGCTATAAAACCCCAGGTCCCTTTCCTTGCTTTTGAGATGTTCCTCATTAACGAGTTTTCCCCATTGCAATAGCCTGGGAAAAAATTATCTCCTTAATCATCCTGTGCATTTTGCCTTTCACATGACTAAGTGGTAGAGTGTGATTAATAGGGTAGAGTGTTTAAGGTCCAGAACCTGAGCACTGTGTCCTGGTTGTTCCTCCACAGGTTACTGAGGCCCGGAGGCCTGGGACCTGGGCCCATAGGACTCGGACCCTGGCATCTCGACCCTCCCACAACTTTCTGGGGGCAGATGCCTAGAAAGGGGATGGAATGTGGACCTGGCCGATCACTGTCAGGTTTGGATTCTTATTTAGTCGCCAACTAGGGCCTCCCTGTTGCCCCAGTCCTCCCAGGCTTCTGTCTCTGGCTCTCCTTGCACTTACGTTTACCCTTGTCACTTTCTTCATAGGTCTCTTTGTCGGAGGACGGACTTTGCCCCATCTGCACTAGTGGTATCTCCCACAGAGGACCGCTAGCTGAATAGTATCTATCAGAAGGACTGTACTCCCCCGTTCCCCACCCCCCATCTCCCCAGTGTTACCTTCTTGCACCCCTACACTTTCTCCCCATTTCCCCAGTGGTAGAGGAAGGGATCATTCCCAGTTTGCCTCCCTTCTTCCCACTAATAGTTCCCAGGGATAACTGTACTACTCCCGGTCTCCCCATGCCCGACTCCGCCGTGGTATCTTCCCACGGAGGAGTTGGTCCTGTCCTCAGCCCTACGTTGGTCCAGATCAGTTCCCATCAGACCCGCAACCACGCGCATAACTCGCCCATCACTAGCCTTTGCGCCAAGGGCCTCGCTCGTGGCAAGTTTTCAAAGTCCTCCCGAAATCCCATGTCTTCTGAACTTTCAGAGGCGCCGATCTCCGCTGTACGGAATTGGAACCTTGGAAAGATGTCTGCTCCCTGCCAAACCGGTTTATTGGCGCGGCCATTTCTCTGCTCCCCCCACCCACCCACCCCCCGTGCGGTCAAGGCCGTTGCAAAACCACACACGCACCGAGCTGCTACTGGCCGCAGACCCGACGGCAGCAGCGAGGGCAAGTGCGCATGCGAGGACTAGAGCCGGACCCCTCGACGGTGGGCTAAAGGACCGAGAAAGTGGTTGTTGGAGGAACTTGAGAAACTCCAGGCGGACCTCGCCAGAATCCCGGTGGAAACCCGGAGGGTAGGGGATGGAGGGCGGACGGTTCGCTCGGAGCGGCGGGGAGACAGCGCGGGTCTGCGGGCGGAGCGGCACGTGCGAGTGCGGGCTTTGTAAAGACGCGGATTCGCCGGGTGAGTACTTGGAGGGGGGCTCTGAGATGCGTCGTGAGAGTCTCTGGGGGCTAGGTAAGGGGGCCTCTAAGGTGAGTGGGGGGGTCTGCGGAGTGGGGCTGTAGGGGGTGGGCTGTGTGATGGGAGGTCTCTGGAGTCAGTGACGGGGGATCTCTGGGGTGCATCACGGGGTCCGTGGGGTGAATAATGAGGGTATTTGGGGTGATGGGGGTGTCTAGAGTCAGTGATGGGTGAGGGTGAGTGTTGGGAGGTCTGTGAGGACCGTGACCGAGCGGTGCTGTTGAATGATGGGGCTGTGTGGGGAAAACGAATGTTCTTCCCTGTTTTTTCTTGGCTACAGCATGGTCACTTAACCAGTTGGCGTTTACGGACTGCTAGCCTGATGATTTGGTGAACTTGCCATTTTTCCATGTTATTACAACCTCTTCTCTTTTCTTCTCCCCCCTCTCAACAGCTTTGCTTTTCTAGGCCACTGCCCTCTCTCCATGAGGCAGACATGACTAATTTCCAGGTAAGTTCTTGCTTGCTCCCCTCTCCCTGACCAATGTTAAAACATTTAGAGGCAAAGAAGCAGTAATGTGTGGTGGTTAAGAGCACAGACTCCGGGGCCAAAGTGCTCATAACAGCTTTGCGAGCTTAGGCAGTCTCTAACTTCTCTGTAGCTTAGTTTCCCCATTTGTAAAATGATGATGATGATACCTAAGCCTTTATGGTTGTTGTAAAGATCAGTTGAGTTAATATTAAGTGTTTAGGGAGCGCCTGGGTGCCTCAGTTGGTTAAGAGTCTGCCTTTAGCTCAGGTCATGACCTCAAGGTCCTCAGATCGAGCTCTGCCTCAGCCTTCCTGCTCATCGGGGAGTGTGCTTCTCCCTCTCCCTCTCCCTCTGTGCTCTCTCTCTCTCTCAAATAAATAAATAAAATCTTTAAAAAAATATTAAGTGTTTAGAACAAGGCCTGGCACACACACATAATAAGCTTTATATATGGGTTTGACATTATTATTTATACTATAAAATGTACATGTATAAACACATGAAAAGTTAGGATTAGGGAAATAGAGTGATACCAAAGCAACGTTGAAATGTATATATGTAGGTCATAGGATCCTACATACTTATGCTGAGCTCCAGTTCTTTTTCTGAGCTTCCTGGAAGCCGTCACATAAAGGAGAGAAACACTCACTTGTTCTATTTATCTTACCCATAGAGAGAAAGTGAGCCACTCCCTCAGAAGCAAAGATTTCCTGATGTTGAGGTTTCAAGATATTTCTTTTATGGGTCAGCCATGTCCTTATCAGCAATCTTGTGATAATCACAGGGAGACGATTGTTCTGCATGTGACTTAATACGTGTCTTCATACCAGCCAAAGGTGTCCTGCTGGGACAGAACTAAAGGGATGTGACACTTCAGGAAACCAAAGTCATGTCAGCACAAGCAGCTCTCATGTTCGGGGTCAATACAGGGATAAAATCTTAACGGTCAAGAAATAACCAGTAAACGGGGCGCCTGGGGGGCTCAGTTGTTAAGCGTCTGCCTTCGGCTCGGGTCGTGATCCCAGGGTCCTGGGATCGAGCCCCGCATCCGGCTCCCTGCTCTGCGGGAAGCCTGCTTCTCCCTCTCCCACTCCCCCTGCTTGTGTTCCCTCTCTCCCTGTCTCTCTCTGTCAAATGAATAAATAAAATCTTAAAAAAAAGAAATAACCAGTAAACCCCATACCCTTCAAGTTATTTTCCAGTATTTTTTTAAATTGAAGTATAATTTAACATACAATGTTATATTAGTTTCAAATCAACATATTGATTTGACAATTTTCTACCTTACGCAATGCTCCCCAGAGTAAGTGTAGTCACCGTATGTCCCCAGACGACATTATTACAGTATTATTGACGATGTTCCCTATGCTGCACTTTTCTCTCCTTGACTTATTTATAACAGGCCGTTTGTACTTCTTAATCCCCTTTCTCTGTTTCACCCATCCTCCCACCCACCTCCCCTCCAATACGTTTTTTTTCTCATCTGGGGTTTCAGCAAAGCTGGAGTGATCCAAAGGTCTGCGTTTTTCCTTTTCAGGCTGAGAATTCATGATGTCCCTGACTATGTTCAGTTCTTTACCTTTTGCCCTTTTTTCTTTCTTCTTTCTTTCTTTCTTTCTTTCTTTCTTTCTTTCTTTCTTTCTTTCTTTCTTTCTTTCTTTCATTTGAGAGAGAGATAGAGCACGCACCTGCACACACACACACAAGCAGGGGGAGGCGCAGAGGGAGAGGGAGAAGCATACTGTCCACTGAACTGAGTAGGGAGACCATTGCAGGGCTCGCTCCCAGGACCCTGGGATCCCGACCTGAGCCAAAGGCAGCTGCTTAACCAACTGAGCCACACAGGCGCCTCTCCCTTTTGCCCTTTTTAAACATGTCTATATTGTCATGTCATTTTTTCCCCTCTCCCTACAAAAGAAGTGGCACCAAAAACTCAAACTCTTTTAGGAATGTACAATCTGAAAAGAGAAAATATCTCAAGGTTTCATATCATCACTCATTCCAGATAACCAATTCTATGGTGAATTTAATTTCCATCTATACCTCTCTCTGTCCCTTCTTCTTTATATTTACATACACGTAAAAGCATATTGTTGATATAGAATCCTTTGCTAAAATATGCTCATAATATACAAACTGTTTTGCAATTCCCTGTTTTCTCTTTACATAGTAATATTGATGAAGGTAGTAGGAGTAATGATAATGATAATACAGAGGATGAGGATGATCGTGATATTAGTGGCAGGAACAGAAGCTAACATGTAATGAGCCTGCACTGCACCAGGCACTCCACTAAGTACTTTATTTTATTTTATTTTTTAAGATTTTATTTATTTATTTAACAGAGAGGGAGAGAGAGAGAGAGAGCGCGCGCGCGCGCACAAGCAGGGGGAGCGGGAGGCAGAGGGAGAGGGAGAAGCAGGCTCCGCCTTGAGCAGGGCTCCATCCCAGGACCCTGGGATCATGACCTGAGCCGACATGCTGCTTAACAACTGACTGAGCCACCCAGGCGCCCCCTACTCAGTACTTAATACACATGACCACCTTGGTCCTCGCAACCACCCTGAGAAGTGGGTACCTTTAATATCCACATTCGACTAATGAGGAAACTGAGTCCCAGAGTGGATAAGCAAGTGGCGTGGAGTTGCAGAGCTGGTTACTGGCGTAGCTGGGATAGTCCCCACTCCGTGAATACTTGACGATCGAAGATATTTCACTGTCAAGACCAGCTGCATATTTTTGTCTTGTATGCATGTGGCACGATGCATAGCATGGTAGTAATCTTTCTTGTCCTCTATCTTGTACTGTGCTGAGCATTTCTAGAATTTCTGGTTCAAAAGTTGGGCACATTTGGAACCTTCACAGACCTTGCCAAATAGCCTTTTGAAAAGTTCGTGCAAGTTTATACTCCTACTAATGAATGAAGATACCCTTCCTAATCCTTTCTGTCATATTTTTATTTTATTTTATTTATTTATTTTTGGTAGAAAGGATGTTTCATTTATTTATTTATTTTAAAAATTTTCCTCATTATTCTTTTCTTTGTTTTCAGTACTTTATTTTTAAAACTTTGTTTTCTTTTTTCTTTTTTTAAAAGATCTTATTTATTTGAGAGAGAGAGTGAGTGAGAAAGAGACAGCATGAGAGAGATAGAGAGTGAGAGCGCGGGGGGGAGGGGCAGAGGGAGAAGGAGAAGCAGACTCCCCGCTGAGCCGGAGCCCAACATGGGGCTCGATCCCAGGACCCTGAGATCTGACCTGAGCCGAAGGTAGACGCTTAACTGACTGAGCCACCAAGGCGTCCCTTTTTTATTTTTTTCATCATGAGATGTGTACTCTATAATCCCCATTCCCTACTTCCCCCATTCTCCCACTTCTCTCCCCTCTGGTGACCATCAGTTTGTTCTCTATTCTTAAGAGTCTGTTTCTTGGTTTGTCTCTCTCTTTTTTTTTTCTTTGTTCATTTGTTTTGTTTCTTAAATTCCACCTATGAATGAGATCACATAGTATTTGTCTTTCTCTGACTGCCTTATTTCATTTAGCATAATACTCTAGCTCTATCTATAAATGAAAATACCCTTTCTAATCCTTTTGTCATGTTTTTAATCCTTGCCATTTGATAGTTAAAATATCTCATTTCTTTTGTTCGTGTTTATTTAGTTAGCAATGAGGTTGAGTATCTTTTCATATTCTTTCCTCTTTTGGTGAATTGTTCTTTTACGTACATTGCTCTTTTTCATGTGAGTTCTTTTTTTTTTTAAATATATTTTTTAAGTAATTTCTACACCGAAGGTGGGGCTCGAACTCACAACCCTGAGATCAACTGTCATGTTCTACTGACTGAATCAGCCAGGTGCCCCTTGCCTGTAGGTTCATAAAACCTTTTTTTTTGTTGTTCTTATATCTTTGTCTTACTATTTTTTATGGAAATATTATGGGAATACTACTTAGATAAGAATTTGGGGGGTTGGGGTGCCTGGGTGGCTCAGTCATTGGGCGTCTGCCTTCAGCTCAGGTCGTGATCCCGGGGTCCTGGGATCGAGCCCCGCATCGGGCTCCCTGCTCTGCGGGGAAGCCTGCTTCTCCCTCTCCTACTCCCCCTGCTTGTGTTCCCTCTCTCGCTGTGTCTCTCTCTGTCAAATAAATAAATAAAATCTTTAAAAAAAAAAATTGGGGAGGTTGACATTTTGTTGAAGCATAGCATACAGAGAAAATGTATAATGTGTACACTTTCATGTATTACAAATTGGAAACACCTGTGTAACCAGTACCTGAATCAAGAAACAGAAAGTGAGAAGTCACCCAGAAGCCTCCTTCATGCCACTTCCAGTCACTATCCCCTGACTCATGGGTGATGCTTTCTGATTTCTATAAGCATAGATTATTTTTGCCTGTTCTTGAATGTCACATGGATGGAATCTTACGTTATTCTTTTGTGTCTGGCTTCTTTCAGTTATCATAATGTTTTTGAGATCCACTCTTGTCATTTTGTGTATCATTAGTTTGTTCTTTCCCTTAGTGTGTACTATTCTGTTGTATAAATACATCACAGTTGTTTATCCATTCTACAGCTGGTGGATGTCTCCATTTTGGCAATTTCAAATAATACTTCTGTGGATATTCTTGTACATGTCTTGATGTGTGTGCATTTCCATTAGATATATACATAGGAGTGGGGTTGCTGGGTCCTAGGTTAGGTGTACGCTTAGCATTAATAGATTCAGCTAAAATGTTTTCCAAGGTGGCTGTACTATTTTATAGTTTACTCTCACCAGCAATATATGAGAGTTCCAATTGCTCCACATCCTTGCCAACATTTGGATTTTTGGTCTTAATTTTAGTCATTCTGTTGGTATATAGTTATATTTCATTGTGGTTTAAATTTGTATTTCCCTGGTGACTAAAGATGTTGAGCACCCTTTTTTTTTTTAGATTTTTTATTTATTTGAGAGAGAGAGAGAGCACAAGCAGGGGGAGCGGCAGGCAGAGGGAGAGGGAGAAGCAGGCTCTCCGCTGAGCAGGGAGCCCGACATGGGGCTCAATCCCAGGACCCCGGGATCATGACCTGAGCCAAAAGCAGATGCTTCACCGACTGAGCCACCCAGGCGCCCCTCGAGCACCCTTTCATATGTTTACTGGCCAATTGGATATCATCTTTTGTGAAGTATCTGTTCAAATCTTTTTCTAGTTTTTCTATGAGATTGCCTACATTTATCATCTTGATTTTTAGGAGTTCTTTATGGTTTCTATAGAATAAAAGTCCTTTGCTAGAGATAGCTATTGCAAATATCTCAGAGAAAACTTTTTGGAAATTATTAAACAGTAGCCTCTCTCTGAAGAATATTCCCTTCATCTTAAAATATATCATCATTTAAATTTCTATCAAACTGATTGAATAGAAGGATGCAGTTACAGGGATCGGTGTCATTTGAGGATGTGGCTGTGGACTTCACCCAGGAGTGGAATCATCTGGAATCTTCTGAGAGGACACTTTATAGAGCTGTGATGCTAGAGAGCTATAGCCATTTGGTCTCTGTGGGTGAGCACAGCTTCCCTGAGTAATTCACAGTGTACCAGATAGGATGACTTTCCATCTCTGAAGTGTTTCAATACTTTGACCTCAAGTTCCAGGGATTCAAGATTCCTAATCCCTCTTAGACTGAATAAGGTGTTTGTATTTTCATCTCTCGTGTGAAATTTATACTTATTAAAATGTACCTTCCTAATTACCTTGAGGCCGTGAAACCCACACGGATGTGCCTAAGTCATCTATCATTTCCATTACAGGGTATCCTGTTACCAAACCAGATGTGATCACCTGTTTGGAGAATAGAGGACTCCAGATCATAGAGAAATTCCAAGTTCAAGTTATACAGGTAAATAAGAAACGGACAGATGGAGATGATGAGTAAGACCCCAGTGGGTGAGTGAGGGCTGGACGTCCTTAAAAGCTGAGAGATATCTTCCTCAAGGACATGACTTTTTTTTTGCTAACTCCAAATTGTTAGTTTTGTGAGCTGTCTCATGGTAATCTTGGAATGAAGTGGTAAGGAACTGGACTACAATCTGCCTCATCCATCTACTTATTCTCTTGGTCACCTCAGTTGTTTTCAGCCTTCCTTTTTTTTTTTTAAGAGAGCGAGAGAGCAAGAGAGAGCGAGCGCGCATGCGCGCATGAGCATGTCAGGGCGGGGCAGAGGGAGAGGGAGAGAATCCCAAGTAGGCTCCATGCTCAGTGTGGAGCCTGACATGGGGCTCGATCTCATGACCCTGAGATCATGCCCTGAGCTGAAACCAAGAGTTGGATGCCTAATCGACTGAGCCACCCAGGCACCCCATTTTCAGCCTTCCTGAAAGGCTCTTCTATTTGAGTCCCCTTCCTCCAAATCCTGGATCTACTACCTTTTCAAAATCCCTTTACCCTACTCACGGCTCTCTAAACCTATTTTCACCTTCTCTCCTCCATTTTAAGGTATTTTTCTTAATCAAAGTCACTGATATTTATCATTACTTTCTTGTTCCAATTTCTGTCAGAGCAATTTGTGCTTTCTTTCCCTCAAGCTCAGAGTATAGGAGACATGTAATTTGAATTTCTTTCTGACTGGTATCTAGACCTAAAAGAAAATAAGTCAACCTTATCAGAGGTCTGCTTCTAACAAAAGGTATATTCACAGGGAATGGTTTATTATTCTTCTTTCTGGAAGTCTGCCAAGTTGACCAGCTGGAGAGGCACCAGAAAAACCAAAATAGACACCTGAAGCAAGCTACACCCATTAGAGAGAAAAATGTGGCTAAGGAGTGAGGTCATGAAAATAATGGATTTGTAAACCCACTTCCACAGAGCACACGGGTGGTTTCTGCATTACACACACTCTATATATAGGACTCCTATGGGAAAAGTTTTTTTTTTTAATTTTTTATTTAGAGACACCTGGGTTGCTCAGTCGGTTAAGCGTCTGGCTTCGGGTCAGGTCATGATCCCAGGGTCCTGGAATCGAGTCCCATATTGGGCTCCTTGCTCAGCGGGGAGCCTGCTTCTCCCTCTGCCTGCAGCTCTCCCTCTCTCTGTCAAATAAATAAAAAAGAGACAGAGAGAGCGCGCACACAAGCAGGGGGAGTGGCAAGCAGAGGGAGAGGGAGAAGCAGACTCCCCGCTGAGCAAGGAGCCTGATGTGGGCTCGATCCCAGGACCCTGGGATCATGACCCGAGCTGAAGGCAGATGCCCAACCAACCGAGTGCAGTCAAGATTTTGGCTTTTTTTCTATGTGTGGACCTCCCCCCTTTCTGGGCTTGATCATGCAGTCTTCCCGGAAATGCTATGAGCTACCTGATTGGCTTTTAGGAGATCTACTTTTTACTTAAATTCAGCAGAGTTTATTTTTGCTGCCTTTTTTTAAAAAAGATTTTATTTATTTATTTGACCGAGAGAGACACAGCGAGAGAGGGAACACAAGCAGGGGGAGTGGGAGAGGGAGAAGCAGGCTTCCCGCTGAGCAGGGAGCCCGATGTGGGGCCCCATCCCAGGACCCTGGGATCATGACCTGAGCCGAAGGCAGACGCTTAACGACTGAGCCACCCAGGCACCCCTATTTTTGCTGCTTTTGATGAATACAGGAATCAGTACCTAGGGTGATGGCACCCTTTATGGATCCCCAGGGAAATGTGAAATTTGGCCATCTAGGCCAGTTGGAGCTGAAGGCAGGAGAAATCAAACTGGCATGATGGAAGGGGGCTCGGTCATTCTCACACTGGTGGATATCTGCTTTAATAATCATCTGTGCTTACCCTGGCTGAAGTAAACACTGAAAACAAGGCTTTGGGTAGCTGAATATCCACCCCCAATCAAAAAGTACAAAAGACATGAGGGACTGCTTCCTCACAGTGGCGGCTGCTTCTGATGGGGCTGGTACAGAGAGAAAGAAAGGCAAGTTTAAATTCCTAAATTCTCTGCCCAAGACACAGACCCAAATCCAGGCATTCTATAAGAAAGAAATTACTACACTGTTTATCCATTGAATTCCTGGCCTAAATTCCCACTCTGTCATTCGAAATTTAGGATTAATTGTGAAAGAGGGAGTGGGGGGCCGAGTGTCAGAACAGGGAGATATGGGAGGATGTGGGAGAATGTGAACACTTTAATTCCCACTGAGTATCCTGTGTAAGCTGAAACCAATCTTATTTTCCCTGGAGAGACTGTATCTACCTTAATTGAAGACCTTGTAGTGACTTCTACTGAGAGTGATGCTTTTTAAGGAAAGCCAATTTTCATAGCCCCTCATCCCACCCTTCCATCTCCAGACCTATAACTGTCTTGTGCACCAAGCACTTTATGTGCTTTCCAAACATTCAGTCATTTAATTCTCCCAACAATCCCATGAAATAGTTGCTACCATTATCATCCTCATTTTGCCAAGGAGGAAACGGAGGCACAGAGAAATGAAATGCCTTGCCCAGCGCAACAGAGCTCCTAAGTGGTAGAGATGGTATTTGAACCCAGGAGAAGCTATGCTCTTACCTTCACCCCGAGCGATATGGTGTCCCTGATTAGAGCTTTGAATGTATGCGGGAAGTGATTACATGGGGGTTCCTCCAGGCATTGGAAAAATGAAGAGAGTTAGGCATCAGAGGACTCTTGCATTGTTTATAGATACCGTTCTTTATTAAATCCACAGAAGAAAGAAAAGAAAGGAAAAGAAAATTTCTACTTCTGGGAAACTGAATCATGAATTATCAGTTTTCTTTGAGACAGCTTTGTCATGCATATTGCATTCCTTGAGCCATTCAGATAAATTATGGCCATAACAGTGCCGGGTCCATGAATCCCTGGGAAATGAAGGGAGAGAAGGAGGGTGAAGTGGACAGGCTGATAGGGTGGCAGTGCCATTATCCCCGCTGCCCAAGGTCCAAGCCGCCCCTATGAACTTACCAAGCAGTCATACCATTCCTTGAGGACACCACCTTCCCGGCACACAAGATATCATCCAGAATATGGTGGTTGAGCAGGTCTACGGGGGGAGGGAAGAAAGGGACATAGTGATCTGGTGCACTGGGGACAGGGTGACAGTGTATGGTAGGCCCAGGGGTTCTGCATTCCTTGGAGCCTGAATAACTTCAACCACTACATTGACTGATTCTAGATGACCTTGATTCACTTGTCGGCTGGTTATGAATTACCTCAACCGCCATGTTGGCTGGTTCTGTAGAACCTTAACTCACGTTGACAGATCCTGGATGATCTTTTTTTTTTTTTTTTTTTTTAAGATTTTATTTATTTATTTGACAGAGACACAGTGAGAGAGGGAACACAAGCAGTGGGAGTGGGAGAAGGAGAAGCAGGCTTCCCGCGGAGCAGGGAGCCCAATGCGGGGTCAATCCCAGGACCCCGGGATCATGACATGAGCTGAAGGCAGACAGCTAATGACTGAGCCACCCAGGCGCCCCCAGATCCTGGATGATCTTGATTCATTTTGCCTGGTTATGAATATCCTCAACCATCATATTGCCTGGTCCTAACAACCTCAAGCTCTATGTTGGCCAGTTCTGGATGACTTCAGTTGTAATTTTGTGTGGTTATGGATGATCTCAACTGCAACAGCAGCTGGTCTGACATCACCTTAACCACCATGTCGGCTGGTTGGGAAGCTACTCAGCTACAAGTTTGGTCAGTCTTGGTGACTTCAAACACTGTGTTGTCTGGTCTTGGATAACCTCAACTGCCACTTTGGTTACAAATGACCTCAGTCTCCATGCTGGTTAGTTCCATTCAACCTCAGGTATCATGGTGCTTGGTTCTAGATGATCCCAACTGCTCAACCAGGGCGACCTTCACTGCCATTCTGACTGGTTAATGATCTCAACTGCCATGTTGACCAGTCCTGGAGAACCTCAGTTGCCATTTTGACCAGTTACAAATAATTCCAACCTCCATGTTGACCATTCCAGGACCTCAACTTCCATTATAGCTGATCCTGGACTACCTCAACTTCCATGTTGGCTCAAAGTGAACAACCTTAACCTTTATTTTAGCTAGTCTTGAGAAACCTTACTATTCATGTTACCCTGTCCTAGACAGCTTCAACCTCTGTGGTGGCTAGTCTTGGACAACTTCAACCTTCAAGCTGGCCAATCCTGGGTAACCTCTTCTGTTACTTTAGCAGGACTTGGACATCCTCAACCTCCATTTGGCCTGGACCCTAATAACCTCAGTCCCCATTTTGGTCTGTCTTGGACAACCTCAAACACCACTTTGGCCAACCCCGAACAACTACCGCTATTAAATTTTGTCCTCAATACCACCACACTCTTGTCTGGAAAGCTCTCTCCTTTCTGCACAGATACTCCTTATTTCTGTTCCTACAGCCAGATATGTGTTTCTTCCCTCAGGGCCTGAACAACCTCAACGCCAAATCAGGACAGTCTCCCCCTCCATTCCACATGGAGGTAAGTTTCCGGTTTTCTGAGTCCCTGAAAACTGCAGCCTCCATTCTCGGGGAGGTATAGGACTTCTGAGCCCTCCTGACCTGGACAACATCTCAGCGTAGTTGGTAAGGATACGGGATGGATGGTGTCTCTAACAGCCCAGGCAAATGTGCTCTTTTCCTTGTCATTTTTCTGCTTGTTACTGGAGGTTATGGCTTAGGCAACCTTGAACTCTGGGTGTTGGGCAGTGAGGCCAGGCAGGGCTTTGGGGTGTCCCCAGTGCTGCCTCACCTTGACACTCGATGTGACAGAGGTTCTGGGTGGGTGTAATACCATCATTACACCACCAGGTGGAGTTCAGCTGGAAAATGCCGTATTTGCTGCTGCGGTCAGGATTGTGGCCCACGAAGGAGGTGTCAAAGCCACTCTCATAGTGTGCCATGCACAGCCCTGGGGCAGGGAGGGGGTAGGTAGGAGGTAGGCATGAGTCCTGGGACTAGGGGATGGTAGGATAAGGGGAGGGGACAGGGATCGTTGTCATCCCAGTTGTGGGGGTGATGATCTTGGTTTGGTGGTGGTGGTGTTGTTGGTGATTCTGGTGAGACATGAGGGATGGCGGGGTGATAGTATTCGTGATGACTTTGATGGTAGTGATGGTGTTGCTGGTAGACATGGGGGTGATGGTTGTGAAGGCAATGATGGTAAGGACATTAGAGTCAGTCAGTCAGGGGATGGCCGAGAGGATCATGCCCTGGCCTAGGGAGGTCATAGATGAGAAGGGGGGCCTGGGTCTGAGTGTGGTGGGCAGCTCGGGGTGTGGGTGGGACTTGGGGCAGCTGGAGTCTCACAGTCTCCAGTGCTGTAGCCCTTGAAGCCACTGAGGCCTGCCTTCTTCAGCTTCATTGCCAGTTCACAGCATTCATAGATCTTCGCATCCACGGCGGCGACCATCAGTGTGGCCAGAGTCACCGCCACAGTGACCCAGGTCTGCATTATAACACGCATAGGCCCTCCTAGCCAACTCTTTGCTCCAGACTCAAATGCTGCCCTGTTCAGAACTAGGGGCATTCCGGACCTCTGGGCTCTATGAGCAAATACCATGTAATAGATTCTGGAACACAAGCCAGAGGGCTCACTGTCTTTCCAAGTGCCACCTCTGTTAGAGACGGACACACAAGGGAAAAGAAAGATACTGACCTATACACAAAGATGGGAGGAGGCAAAACCAGGGAGAAACGCTGAGATGTCAGAAAGAGATGCAGGAAGAGAGGGGCTGGAGACACAGAGATAGGACTCAGGCCCTGGGCCTCACGATCAGCCCACATTCCCCCACTTTCCTTAACACGGTGCCACTCCACTGTTTTTAATCATGCTCTACCACTTGGTTCCCTCCATTTCCACTCACTCTGCCCCTCGTCACCTCCATTCCCCCCACTCTGCTCAGTAGCCAGCTCTGTTCACTACATTGTGCCTCCTACCACCTCGATTTCTCACGCTCTGCACAATATGGCCACCATGCCCTCGCCTTCTGCCCCTCGTTACCTCCATTTACCCATTCTTGGCACCTCCTTCACTTCACTTACTATGCACAGCTCCACCCTAATTTCCTGGAATCTGGCCCACGTTCACCCCATTCAATCACACTCTGCCCTCCATTACATATTATACACGACACACGACATAGAGATGCGCCCTCTACTGTTGCTTCACCTCCATTCTTGTTCCAGCTTTTCATCCCTACCCCCCCCCCCCCCCGCCCCCGGTTCACTTACACTGTCTCTCGGCCACTACCCTTCGTTCACGCTGGGCCTCATATTGCCACAACTCCTTAACCCTCTCCTTACATGGCCCCAATTCTCTCATGTTGTATTCCTTCACCTCCATTCACTCTCAGACTCTCGTTTTCTACTTTTCCCCTCCACTTCTTGACACCGCACGAAGTGACTCCCATTCACTCTCACGTGGCCCACGCTTCAGCTTGCTTCATGGACTCTGGGCCTCATTCTCTCCCTCACTCTCTCTCTTGCGGCCCCTTCTTCACCTTTATTCTCTCCAGCACTGCTCCCATGTTTACCCCCATTCCCCGTATTCCTCCCAAACACTAGCCAAGTTACCTGCAGATTCGCATTCTCTGCTTGCTCAGCCCCATTCCTCATTTTCTCTTCATTGACTCCATTTACTCTCACCCACTCTGCCTCTCATTCATCGAAATGATCTCATTCATTGAAACTCATTTCCTGTGTGACCCCTGTTCCCTCTTACCACCCCGTTCTGCGCCTGATCTCATGTCTAGTTTCCGTTCATTCAGTCACACTCTGCCTTGAATTCACTGGGCCCCATGTTCCCCCACTTTATTCACTTGGGGCCATGTGACCTTCGTCTTTCCCTTTGGCTCACAATACCCACAGTGACTCACCTTCTTCTCTTTGCTTCTCTTCTCTCTCACTCTGCCCAGCAGGCACATGCGGCAGCTCCTTCCCCTGGGCTGATTGATACTGGGATCCCTGGACGTGCCTGGAGCCCCGCGTCACCCCTATCTAATCCCAGTCTGCCCCTCATTCACCTCTAGCCACTCCATTTCTCCCTCAGAGTGTCGCCACTCGAACTCAGCCTGATTCACATACTCACATTCTACCATGTATACGTCTTCAGTCCCTCTTCTGTCCCTTATACTCCCCATTCTTCCCTCCATGCCCCACATTACCTCCATTCACTCCCACATTCCCCCTAAATTCACCTCTCTCACTCTTAACATGCCCCATAAACCATCGTTTATTCGCACTCTGGTCCTTAGTGCTCAAAACAACTTGCACTCTCCTGCTTTATCAATTCCATTCATGTTCACCTCCTTGAATTGCTCCATTCACTCAGTCTGCTCCCACTTTCACTTTTGGTCACTTTAGCCCGTGCCTCATTTTCCCATCATTTACTCAGTCTCATCCATATTCTCCAATTAATTCAAAATTGAATGCATGGTCATTCCCTCGTGCAGCTCCACACTACCCCCTGTGACTCCACTCTATTCATTCACCTCCCTCCCAACACCCTCTGTCTCTCCTTGCCCCCATTAACTCCCAATCTGCCCTTCATTCGCCATTATTCACCCCTGCCCGTCCCATATGTCTCCCATTTAGTGACATTCGCATTGGCCAAGACAGTAAATTCTGACATATTGTTCAGGATTCATATACCAGTGATGGTATAGTACAAATACCAGAATGGAAGTGGATTCCTCTCTTGGAAGCAGGTAGTTCAGGGCTAGCATGCTAGCTTCAAGGTCACCAGAGAAGTGGCTCGTGTGCTTTTGCTCTGACAAACTCACCTGCTGCCTTATGGTCCCAAATCACTGCTCACAATTGGCCACACTTCTGTAGTTTTGATGAAATGTATCTTTTATTTTAAAGTAAGTTCTCCACCCAGGGTGGGGCTTGAACTCCTGGCCCTAAGATCAAGAGTCACATGCTCTACCAACTGGGCTAGCCAGATACCCCTTGATGAAATGTATCTTAAGAACAATTGTGGTGATGACTCACTGGTGAGGTGGGGGACCTGTGGGTGGGAGTGTCACACTGTAGAGACTCTGTGGTGGTACCAGCTACTGTCAGCTTCCCATACCCCTTCACCTAGCTACCTGTGGCTTAGACCGTTATATGAGGAGGTTGCACCTGCAGGACTGATGGCAGAGGATGCCCAGGACATAGTGGGAGTCCTCGCTCCTCAGCGCAGAAAAGCTGGTCTCACAGAGCTTGTGGATGTGCACTGTGAACCCTGGGACAGTTTTTGAGGGGCTGTATCCCTGGCTCAGGGACATTTCTGGAGCTGGCAATCACTGTACCCCAATAGCCACCAACCCTAAAGGATCCTCTCTATACACAGGGGTGTGTGTGTGTACAAGGTGGTGGGGGAATGATGTTTGTTAAGATAGAAGAGGCCAGGCTGGGATGAGCCCTACAGGTCCAGCCCTTCCTATTTCCCACCTTCTAATGCATTCAGAGAGAACGGACATGTTTTGTACCCAAGAAGTGCTTATCCTTCAGGGAGCAAGAGATAGGAGCTATTCCTCTGTTTTCTCTCTGCTTCGTCTGCCAAGAAGCTCCATCTAGATTTCTGGTAAAAACATTCCTTGGCTAGTTTTAATGGTTCTGGGCTGAGGACCCGCTGATACTTTCTGGAAGTTCTGTGGGATAGTGAATAAACAAAAGAAGAATATTATTGGGTAGAAGTTAAGGATCCAGCCTTGGGAAACTGTGTGACCTTGGGCAAGTTACTTAGTCTCTCTGGGACTCAGTTTCCTCCTCTGACAAGTGGAGGCCATGGGACTGTTCACAGATAGTGGGGACTGAGCGAGGCAGGTCATATCATGTGCTTCACACGGCGTGTGGCACACGGAGATACTGAGCTAGGTCTGAGCCCCCATTATCACTTGCTGGGCCTATTGGCAGAAGCCACACTGTTTTTCCTGCTTTCGCCCTTGCCCTCTGTTGTCGTTCTCCAGAGCAGCCTGCAGGTTATCTTTGAATTTTTTCCTTTTTATTAACAAAAGCTTAATACATATAGATGCCTAATTTTATTTAAATAATACTACTAAAACATGGAGCACTTGCTATGTGCCAAGCATTGTTCTAAGTCTTTACAATTATCAGCTCATTTGTCATCGTCCCCATTTTATAGATGAGGAAGAGAAGAGTTCTGCCCTAGTTACAAAGCTCGCAGGCAGGGGTTTGAAACCAGGTTGTCTCCATCATGTTTGTTTGGTTCTGGCTTCTTCCTTGCTATATTCCCAATGTCTAGAATACTGTCTGTCATACAGGAGATGCTTAAGCAAATCCCTGTGAAGCTCATGTTCTAGTGGTGCAAGACTCGCAATAAACAAGAATGCGAGATTGCTTCTGATGGGTCTTTAAAGAATCTTATCCCTCTTATGGCTTCCCATTCTGTCTAGAGTGAAGCATGAGCTCTGTTTTTGGCAGAGGAGGCCCTACGGCATCTGGCCCCCCACCCACTTCTCCCTCCCTCACACCTCCTACGCTCCCAACACACTGCCAGTTTCCATTCCTCCAACACGCCGAATTGGGACCCGCTTCTGGGCCTTTGCAACAGCCGTGCCCTCCACCAGAAAGCTCTTTGCTTCGGCTGTTTGTGTGGCCGGCTCCTTTTGGTCAGCAAAATTGTCACGTCCGACGAAAGGATTTCGTTCCTGCCCATCCAGAGAAAGCAACCCGTCAGCCACTGCTTAACACATTCCCTTCACCCCGGGGTGTGTGCGTCCTAGGTCCCCGTTTATTTTTTATCCTTCAGCTTGTTTGTATGCCGTCCTTCAAAACTCCCAGCTCTAGCCACTGGATGGAGCCAGTGTGACCTTTCCCTGCCTCTCAGCCTTTGTGCACGCTGGGCGATTCGGCCACGCATCCCGTCTTCCTATTCAATTACACCTGTAAACCCGACGCTGCCCTTCGGGTTCAAGACCCCAAATTCCGGCCTGCCAGAACTTTCCTCAATTGGGCAGTCCCCCTCCCCGCCATAAGCAAAATGCTTTTTGAGGTCTCGGGAATGACGGTCTCCTCTGAACAAAGTAAACACCTGCTCCACACGGCAGCCCTGGAGGTGTAGAGCCCTGGTGGGCGCGGCCATCTCAAAGCAGGGACCGCGCGAGCGCGGCCATCTTCCCTCCGCGCAGGCGCCGCGGCCCCGCCGCGTTCGCGTGGGGCTGGCGGGAGCGGGGCGGGAGGGGGCCCGATGTTGACTATTGGCGGACGCGGGCTCAAAGCCCCCACTGAGCGTGCGCACACCCAGCTGCTGCAGCCCTGTGGGCTGCGGAGCCCGAGTTGGTCCCGAAGCGGAAGTGCTTCTTAGGGCCAGTTCTTGTACTGGTCTCCTCTGCAGTGAGCAGAAAATCTATTGTCGAGAGGGTGAGAGAGACAGAGAGAGAGAGAGGGAGAGGGGTTGAGAGGGCGAGTGCTAGAGGTGGTGGGCTGAGTGATGGGGAGTTCTGGGGGGAACGAATGAAGGGGGATGTGGGGGGGCGGTCATTGATGTGGGGAGTTGTGGGGTGAGTGATGGGAGACCGAATGAAGGTCTCTGCGCACGATGGTGGACAAAGTTATGGGACTAGTCGGGGTTGAATGGGGCTTGTTAAACGCTGACTTCTACACATTTTCCAGCACAGTGACCTGCGCTAAGGGTTCATACGCACTCCTCAGGTCCCTCCTTAGGCGCGCCCCGCCTCTCCCTGTGCCCCTCTCCCCTTGCCCACGCCCCCAGGTAGGGGCCTGGTGTGAATGCTCCAGCCGAAGTGAATCTGCACCCGAAGGCTTCCTTCTGGCTCCTGGGCAAGCCGGCCCCAGTGAGGTGAGGAGAAGGAAGAGGCACCTGAGAGGACTCACCTCAGAGCTTAGAGCTTGGGGTTTGGGGGTGGGGTGGGCGAGGCTTGGTGCTGCAGGGTCTGGAGGGGGGGATCGTCGGGCTTAAAACGTCAGGAGGATGACAGTTTTTAAAAGTTCAGTTTTCTTGGCGTTTGACAAATACTAGCACATTTGAATTACAGATTAATTAAAAATAGAGGAAAAGAAAATCAAAAGGAATTCATTTTATCCCCCTACATTTAAACGTCCATTCTTAGAGTTTTGGGTGTGTATTAGGGGTGTGCGTTTTTTAAACATTTCACATATAGTTTGAGATGGGTTCCTGCAGTTTTATAACCTACCTTTTTTTCATTTAGAAGTTTTACTGTGATTCAGCTTAATTTATTCTGTGACATTTTAAAAACTTTTAATTTAGATATATGTACCGAAAAGTACACAGATACTAAAGCATACAGTTCCATACAACAGTGTTTTTAATAGCTATGTAGGATTTCACCCCTTGTATTTCCTTATTAGTCTCTTATTTTGAGTCATATAGGATTAACTTTGGCATTCATAAAGTCAGTGCTGAGATGAAGGTACTTATAGAGGAATTGTGATGTATTAGAATAATTTCATTAAAGGAAATACCTGGAAATACAATTTCTGGGTCAGTACACAAGTATATATAGAAAAAAAACTTTTTGTGTTAGAAGCTCAGGTGAGGAAAAGAGTCAAGAATACACAGGTGGTTGTTAAAACCGCATGGTTGCCCAAACTTCCACAGGGTGGCCTCATGCCCATCTCATGTGAGGGGATTCCTAGGCAGATAATTCTGGGCAGATATGCCTGATGGGTTCTCTCATATGCTGTACACTTCTCCATTCTTCCAGCTCGGGCTTCACACATCTCTGCCTTTTCCCAAGAAGAGCAGGAAATGGCCAAACCCCAGGTAAGTATGTAGTCTGTTCCTTCCTCTTTTTTTTGTTTGGTACCATGGATGTGATGAGCTATGTAGGAATTTCTGACATAAGATAGGAAATTATTTGTAAATAAGCATTAGGATCAGGGCGAATGAGAGACAGCAGCAAGGCCAGGTTAGAGTGTAGACATGCGGAGGACTTAGGGTGTGATAGATACTAACATTGACTTACGGATTTCTCTTCTTCGAGCCTCTGGCTGCCAGAGGGAAACTTAATTAGGAAGCTGGCTCACCTTACTCATCAGGAGAGAGCACACCAAGTCCTCAGGGAAGTAAAGGTTTCCTGGAATTGCCTTCCATGGCATTTCTTTTCTGAGTCTTCATGTGGATGGTGGAATTGTCTTCAACCACAGCCTGGTTTCCTGCCGGTATTTCTTAGAGCATTCCTCAGTGAACTGGAGTCATAATGTCAAGGTGTAATTTGGGAATAAAATGTCTTAGGGAACTTGAAATTTTTCTTGAAATCATTTTTCCGAAGTAATTTTATCAGTCCAACTTTGGATTCTCATTTGGCCAAGAGATAGAGTCCTGCAGATGCTCACAGCCAACCATCTTTTTTCTTTCACTAAAAAAATGTTTTTTAAATTAGTGTGCAGGAATATTGATTTTGTTGTTGTTGTCCAGTACAATAAATGTGAACACATTTGGCATTGTTAAGGTCAGTGCTGAGATGAAGGTATTTCACGAATACAGATGCGTGTAACTAATCTATAGGATAGAGAATAGTTTCATCAGGCCAAAAAAATGCCTTATGCTACCCCTTTATGGTTCTGTCCGTCCCCACCTGTAAGCTCAGGCAACCACAGATCTGTTCTGTGTCACTACAGTTTTATCTTTTCAAGAATGTCATATAAAAGGAATCATGTGGTATGTAATGTTTTTTTTTTAAATTAAACGTTCTTTTGAGATAATCAATAGACGTGCAATTATAAAAATAATACAGAGAGATCCTGTGTATCCTTTACCTGTTTCCCCCAATAGTACATCTTACAAAGCTATAGTATAATGTCATGACCAGGATGTTGACTTTGCTATGGTCAAGACATAGCTCCAGCATTGCAGGGATCCCTTATGTTACCCTTTTATAGCCAAATCCATCCCTTTTCTCCAATCCTCCCCTTCTTAGACTCCTAGGAATTACCATTCTCCATTTCTAGAATTTTGTCATTTCAAGAATGTGATAAAAATCAAATCATATAGTATGTGACCTTCTGAAACTGAGGAAATTTTTTACTCAGTATAATTCCCTGGAGATTCAGACAAGCTGTGTGTGTCAGTTCTTTTTATTGCTGGGTGGTCTTCCATGGTATTGATGTACCACAGCTTATCTATCCATTCTCCTGTTGAAAGACATTGGAATTATTTCCAGTTTTTGGCAATTATGAGTAAAACTACTTTAAACCTTCATACACAGGTTTTTGTGTCAACATAGGTTTTCATTTCTCTAGAATAAATATTGGATTGCTGGGTCATATGGTAAGTGTATGTTTACCTTTTTAAGAATCTGCCAGATTGTTTTCCAGAATGGTAGAATCATTTTTCATTTCCACCAGCAATGTATAAGAATTACAGTTGCTTCACATTTTTGTCAGCACTTGGTATTGTCAGTATTTTTAATTTTAGTCATTCTAGCAGTATAGTTGGTATCTCATCATGGCTTTAATTTGGGTTTCACTAATAGCTAATGATGTTTAAGATCTTTATATATGCTTATTTACTTTTTGTGTATCCTTTTTGATGAAGTGTTCAATCAACTCTTCTGCCCATTTAAAATTGGATTGTTTTCTCACTAGTGAGCTTTGAGAGTTATTTATATATTCCGTGTGCAAGTCCTTTGTCAGATACATAGTTTGTGTGGTTTGTCTTTTTATTCTCTTAACAGTATTGTTCACAGAGCAAGAATTTTTAATTTTGAAAATGTCCAATTTATGAATTATTTCCTTTATGGATGGTGATTTCGGTGTCATATTTAAGAACTCTTTGTGGATCCTGTGTCATGATTTTTTTCCTTTCTATAAGTTTCATAGTTTTAGGTTTTACATTTAGACCTATGATCTCTTTTGCGTTAATTTTTATATAAGGGGTGAGGATTAGGTTGAGGATTATTATTTTGCATATGGAATTCCATTTGTTCCAATCCCATTTATTGAAAGGATCATTTTTCTTTTTTGAATTGCTTTTGCAGGTCGTCATAAATCAGTTGGCATATTTGTGGATCTATTTCTGGACTCTACTCTGTTCTATTGATCTATATATCTAACCCTCTGCCAGTACCACGCTTTTTTTTTATGCTTCTATTTAAATTCCAGTTAGTTAACATATAGCTGTTTTCATAATTTGGCTATTATAGATAACGCTGCTATAAACCTTGGGGTGCATGTTGTTTCTTACATTGTTGATCGTAACCGTTCAGACAGGTGTGAGGTGGTATCTCATCATGGTTTTGATTTGTATTTTCCTGATGATGAGTGATGTTGAGCATCTTTTCATGTGTCTGTTAGCCATCTGGATGTCTTCTTTGGAAAAATGTCTATTCATGTCTTCTGCCCATTTTTAACTTTTTTTAAAGATGTATTTATTTTCATGCTTTACAGATGTTTCATTTTCTAAAGCTGATGTCACTGCAAGCTGCTTTTCCACTTTAAGTAAAACATTCAAATTGTTGACAGGTTTTGCTGGTGACACGGGGTTCGTAGTGACCCCTGCACATTGTTTAAAAATTAGGATTGTACTGCACTGGGACATTCAGGTCCATTTGCATTTTCAGGAATCTTTTCTTAAATTACTTACTTCAGTTGGTATTCTGGGAAAAAATTGGAAAGTTTTTGTTTGTATTTTATTGTAGTTTATAATAAATTAAATTTTTTAATAGCTTCAGAGGTAGAATTTAGTGATTCATCAGTTGTATATAATACCCAGTGCTCATTACATCAAGTGCCCTCCTTAATGCCCATCACCCAGTTACCCCATCCCCCCCACCTCCCCTCCAGCAACCCTCAGTTTGTTTCCTAGAGTTCAGCATCTCTTTTGGTTTGCCTCCCTCTCAATTTTCATCTTATTTTATTTTTCTTTCCCTTCCCCTATGTTCATCTGTTTTGTTTCTTAAATTCCACATACGAGTGAAACCATACGGCATTTGTCTTTCTCTGACTGATTTATTTTGCTTAGCATAATACCCTCCAGTTCCGTTCACGTTGTTGCAAATGGCAAGATTTCATTCTTTTTGATGGCTGCATAATATTCCACTGTATATGTATACCACATCATCTTTATCCATTCATCTATCGATGGACATCTGGGCTCTTTCCATAGGTTGGCTCTTGTGGACATTGCTGCTATAAACATTGGGGTGCATGTGCCCCTTCGAATCACTATGTATCCTTTGGATAAATACCTAGTAGTGCATTTGCTGGGTTGTAGGGTAGCTCTATTTTTAACTTTTGGAGGAACCTCCATACTGTTTTCCAGAGTGGCTGCACCAGCTTGCATTCCCACCAACAGTATAAGAGGGTTCCCCTTTCTCTGCATCCTCGCCAACATCTGTTGTTTCCTGAGTTGTTAATTTTAGCCATTCTGACAGATGTGAGGTGATAACTCATTGTAGTTTTGATTTGCATTTGCCTGATGATGAGTGACACATCTTTTCATGTGTCTGTTGGCCATCTGGATGTCTTCTTTGGAAAAATGTCTGTTCATGTCTTCTGCCCATTTTTTAAAAAAAAAGATTGAGGGAGAGAGAGAGAGCACAGTAGGGAGGGGGAAAGGGAGAGAATCCCACTCAGACTCTGTGCTGAGCATGGAACCTGATGTGGGGCTCGATCTCAACAACCCTGAGATCACAACCTGAGCCAAAAGCAAGAGTCCGACTATTAACAAACTGTGCCACCTTCTGTCCATTTTTTAATTGGAGTATTTGCTTATGGGGTGTTGAGTTTTATAAGTTCGTTAGGTGTTTTGGATACTAACCCTTTATCAGGTATGTCATTTGTAAATATCTTCTCCCATTCTGAAGGTTGCTTTTTTAGTTTTATTGATTGTTTCCTTCACTGTGCAGAAGGCTTTTATTTTGATGAAGTCCCACTAGTTTATTTTTGCTTTTGTTTCCCTTCCCTCAGGAGGCATCTAGAAAGATGATGCTTCTGCCCATGTCAAAGAAGTTACTGCTGTTGTTCTCTTCTACAATTCTTATGGTTTCATGTCTCACATTTAGGTCTTTCATCGATTTTGAATTTATTTTTGTGTATGGTGTAAGAAAGTGGTCCAGTTTCATTTTTTTGCTTGTTGCTGTCCAGTTTTCCCAGCACCATTTGTTGAAGAGACTTTTTCCCACTGGATATTCTTTCCTGCTTTGACCAAGATTAATTGACCGTATAGTTGTGGGTTCATTTCTGGGGTTTCTTGTCTGTTCTGTTGACCTGTGTGTCTATTTTTGTGCCAGTACCACACTGTTTTGATTATGGAATTGTGATGCCTCCAGCTTTGCTTTTCTTTTTCAGGGTTGCTTTGGCTATTTGGGGTCTTTTGTGGTTCCATACAAATTTTAGGATTGTTCTAGCTCTGTGAAAAATGCTGTTGGTATTTTGATAGGGATTGCATTAAATGTGTAGATTGAGCTTTGGGTAGTAGACATTTTAACAATGTTTGGTCTTCTAATCCATGAGCACAGAATGTCTTTCCATTTCTTTTTTCAAGATTTTACTTAATTTATTTTGAGAGAGAGAGAGGGCGCCTGGGTGGCTCAGTTGGTTAAATGACTGCCTTCAGCTCAGGTCATGATCCTGGGTCCTGGGATCGAGTCCCACATTGGGCTCCCCCTGCTGTGCGGGGAGCCTGCTTCTCCCTCTCCCTCTGCCCACCACTCCCCCTGCTTGTGCTCTCTCTCTCTGTCAAATAAATAAATAATCTTTAAAAAAAAAAGGAGAGAGAGAAGGGGGAGAGAGGGAGAGAGAGAATGAGTTGGGGGAGAGGGAGAGAGGGAATCTGAAGCAGACTCCATGCTAAGCCTGAAGCCTCATGTGGGGCTTGATATCACCACCTTGAGATCATGACATGAGCTGAAATCAAGAGTCTGATGCTTAGCCGACTGAGCCACCCAGGCACCCCTGTCTTTCCATTTATTTGTGTCATCTTCAATTTCTTTTATCAGTGTTTTAGTTTTCAGAGTACAGGTCTTTCATCTCTTTGGCTAGGTTTATTCCTAGGTATCTTACTGGTTTTGGTGCAGTTGTAAATGGGATTGATTTTTTTTTTTAAGATTTTATTATTTGAGAGAGAGAACACGGGAGAGCATAAGCGGTAGAGAGGGAGAAGTAGGCTGCCCATCGGGCAGGGAGCCTGATGTGGGGCTCGATCCCAGGACCCTGGGATCATGACCTGGGCTGAAGGTAGATGCTTAACTGACTGAGCCACCCAGGTGCCCCTGGGATTGATTCCTTAATTTTTCTTTCTGCTGCTTCATTAGTGGTGTATAGAAATGCAACAGATTTCTGTACATTGATTTTGTATCCTGTGACTTTCCTGAATTTGTGTATCAGTTCTAGCAGTTTCTTGGTGCAGTCTTTTGGGTTTTCTATGTACAGTATCATGTTGTCTGCAAATAGTGAAAATTTTAGTTTTTCCTTGCCTGTTTGGATACTTTTTATTTCTTTTCATTCTCTGATTGTGGTAGCTAGGACTTCCAGTACTCAGGTAAATAAAAGTGGTGAGAGTGGACATCTCTGTCTTGTTCCTGACTGTAGAGGAGAAGCACTCAGTTTTTCCCCACTGAGTATGATGCTAGCTGTGGGTTTGTCATAGATGGCCTTTATTATGTTGAAGTATGTTCCCTCTAAACCTACTTTGTTGAGGGTTTTTATCATGAATGCATGTTGTACTTTGTCAGATACTTTTTCTGCATCTATTGAAATGATCATATGGTTCTATGATGTATCACATTGATTGATTTGTGAATATTGAACCACCCTTGCAACCCAGGAATAAATCCCACTTGATCGTGGTGAATGATTTTTTTAATGTATTGTTAGATTTGGTTTGCTAGTATTTTATTGAGAATTTTTGCATCCATGTTCATCAGGGATATTGGCCTGTAGTTCTCTTTTTTAGTGGTGTTTTTTATCTGGTTTTGGTATCAGGGTAATGCTGCCTTCATAGAATGAGTATGGAAGTTTTCCTTCTTTTTCTGTTTTTTTTGGAATAGTTTGAGAAGAATAGGTATTAACTCTTCTCTAAATGTTTGGTAGAATTTGCCTGTGCAGCCATCTGGCCCTGGACTTCATAGTATATGTGCTGCTGAAGTGAGCACTCTGGACTTTTGTTTGTTGGGAGTTTTTTGATTACGGATTCAATTTCCTTGCTGGTTATGGGTCTGTTCAAGTTTTCTATTTCCTCCTGTTTCAGTTTTGGTAGCTTATATGTTTGTAGGAATTTATCCATTTCTTCTAGGTTGTCCAATTTGTTAGCATATAGTTTTTCATAATATTCTCTTATAATTGTATTTCTGTGATGTTGGTTGTGATCTCTCCTCTTTAATTCATGATTTTATCTATTTGGGTCCTTTCTCTTTTCTTTTTGATAAGTTCGGCTAGAGGTTTATCAAATTTATTAATTTTTTAAAAAGATTTTATTTATGAGAGAGAGAGCGAGCGAGCATGAGCAGGTGGAGGGGCAGAGGGAGAGGGAGAAGCAGACTCCCCATTGCAGGGCTTGACCCCAGAACCCTGAGATCATGACCTGACTCGAAGGCAGACGCTTAACTGACTGAGCCCCCCAGGCGCCCCTCAATTTTATTAATTTTTTCAAAGAACCAGCTCCTGATTTCATTGATCTGTTCTATTGTTTTTTTTAAATTTCTGTGTCATTTATTTCTCCTCTAATCCTTATTATTTCCTTCTTTCTGCTGGCTTTGGGCTTCATTTGTTGTTTTTTACCTAGTTCCTTTAGGTGTAAGGTTGGGTTGTTTATTTGAGATTTTCTTCTTGCTTCTTGAGGTAGGCTTGTATTGGTATATTACTTCCCTCTTAGGTCTGCTTTTGCTGCATCCCAAAGGTTTTGGACCATTGTGTTTTAATTTTTATTTGTTTCCGTGTATTTTTTTTTATTTCTTTGATTTCCTGGTTGACACATTCATTGTTCAGTAGCATATTGTTTAACCTCCATGTGTTTGCAGTCTTTCCAGATTTTTTTCTTGTGGTTGACTTCAAGTTTCATAACGTTGCAGTCAGAGAAGGTGCATGGTATGACTAAAGTCTTTTTGTATTTATTGAGACCTGTTTTGTGATGTAATCTGTGATCTATTCTGGAGAATGTCCCATGTGCACTTGAAAAGAATGTGTATTCTGCTGTTTTAGGATGGAATGTTCTGAATATATCTGTAAGTCCATCTGGTCCAGTGTGTCATTCAAAGCCGTCGTTTCCTTGTTTATTTTCTGTCCCTTGATGTAAGTGGGGTGTTAATATCCTCTACTATTATTGTATTGTTATCAATTAGTTTTTTATGTTCGTTATTGTTTTTTTTTTTACCAAAGACACTTTATTTGTTACCTCTTACAGTTAATAGTCAAGAACAAATAATAATAACAACAAATAAAAGTAACTTGCAAGGGGACCAGACATTAGACATAAACAAGGACAGTATTAACATTAAAGAAAGCACATGTTATTAATTGTTTTATATATTTGGGTGCTTCCAGGTTGGGTGCATAAATACTTTCAATTGTAATATCTTGTTGGATTGTCCCTTTTATTATGATATAGTGCACTTCTTCAGTCTCTTGTTACAGTCTTTGTTTTAAAGTCTGGTTTGTCCAATATAAGTAGTTACTCTGGCTTTCTTTTAACATCCATTTGCATGATAAATTTTTCTCTGTTCCTTCACTTTCAATCCGTAGATGTCTTTAGATCTAAAATGATTCTCTTGTATGGGGTGCCTGATTAGCTCAGTAGCCATGTGACTCTTGATCTCGGGGTTGTGAGTTTGAGCCCCACACTGGGTGTAGATATTACTTAAAAAAAAAAAGTGAAATAAAATGAATCTCTTGTAGGCAGCATATAGATGGATCTTGTTTTCTTTTATCCATTCTGACACCCTATGTCTTTTGATTGGAGCATTTAGTCCATTTACATTCAGAGCAATTATTGATAGATATGCATTTATTGCCATTTTCCTGTTTCTGGAGAGTTTTTCTGTTCCTTTCTTGTCTTTGTCACTTTTGGTCTTTCCTTTCCACTCAAAGAGTCCCCTTTAATATTTCTTGCAGGGCTGGTTTAGTGGTTACACACTCCTTTATTTTTTGTTTGTCTGGGAAACTTGTTATCTCTCCTATTCTGAATGTTAGCCTTGCTGGATAGATTCTTGGCTGCAGATTTTTCCAGTCAGCACTTTGAATATATCATGCCACTCCTTGTTGGCTTTCCAAGTTTCTGTTGATAAATCTGCAGCTAGCCTTATGGGTCTTACCTTGTATGTTAAGGACTAATTTTTTTTAAGATTCTATTTATTTATTTGTCAGAGAGAGAGTGCACAAGCAGGGGGGGCGGCAGGCAGAGGGAGAAGCAGGCTCCCCGCTGAGCAAGGAGCCCGATGCGGGACTCGATCCCAGACCCTGGGATCATGACCTGAGCCAAAGGCAGATATTTAACCAATTTAGCCACCCAGGCTCCCAAGGACTAAATTTTTTTAAGATTTTATTTTTAAAGTTATCTCTACACCCAGCGTGGGGCTCAAACCCACAATCCCGGGATAAAGAGTCACATGCTGTACTGATTGGCCAGCTGGGTGCCAATAAGGACTTCTTTTGTTTTACTGCTTTTTAGATTTTTTCTTTATCAGTATATTTTGCAGATTTAATTACAATATGTCTTCGTGTTGGCCTGCTTTTGTTGATTTTGTTGGGAGTTCTCTGTGCTTTGTGGATCTAGATGTCTGTTTCCATCCCCAGATTAGGGAAGTTTTCAGCTATTATTTCTTCAAATAAATTTTCTACCCCCACTTTCTCTCTCTCCTTCTTCTGGGACTCCTACAATACGAATGTTACTACGTTTGATGGAGTCACTGAGTTTATTAAGTCTGTTCTCATGTTGCATAATTCTTCTCTCTCTTTTCTTCATCTTCATTACATACTTTCCATTACTTTGTCTTCTAGGTCACTAGTTCATCCTCTGCTTCTTCTAGCCTGCTGTTCGTTATATCAGGTGTGTTTCTAATCTTGTTTATTGCGCTCTTCATCTCTGGTCAATTCTTTTTTTTTTTTTTAAAGTAGACCCCCCCCCCCAATATGGGGTTGAATTTCATGACCCTGAGATCAAGACCTGAGGTGAGAGTCAAACTGAAGGCAGATGCTTAACCTTCTGAGCCACCCAGGCGCCCCTGATTGATTCTTTTTTAACTTTTTTCTCTCTTCAGCAAGCGTCTCACTGATGTCTTCTATTCTTTTATCAAGCCCAGTGTGTATCTTTATTATTGTTGCTTTAAATTCTCCATCAGGCATGTTACTTATATCTGTTTCGGTTAGATCTCTGGCCATGGCCTTGTTCTTTCATTTGGGATAATTTCCTTTGTCTTCACATTTTATCTAAGTCTCTGCCTTTTTCTGTGCGGTAGAGAAGCCGTTTATGTCTCTTGTTTCTGAAAGTAATGGCCTTATGAAGAGGCCATGGAGTGCCCAGGCCCTGGCACTTCACGGAGTGTCTCCAGTGTGTGCTGCGTGAGCTCTGCTGTTGTGTTCTGGCTGCTCTGTCCTGCAGGCCCGTCATCTGCGGAGGCTCTCCCTGCCTGCTGTGGGCAGTGTTTGGTCCCTGGCCTGAAATGTGGCGAGTTTGAACTAGGTGTGCTCTGGTCCGCTTGTTAAATGAGACCTGTCACCAACTTCACTGAAACTGAGGCCCTACAGAAAAAACTCCCTGGTCAGGAGTTGTGGCGTGGACAGGGGTTTGTGCTGGTCTCTGGGGGAGGGGCCTGCCGTGCTGGGACTGAGGCAAGCATGACTGAGAAGGGCAGTTCCACCTGCCTGCAGGGGTGTGGGGCTTGGTGTAAGCAAGTCAGGTAGCCAGCATCAGTGTATACTGCTTGCCACAGATGGCTCTATGTATGCTGAGGGGTGGGGAATCGAAATGGCGCTGGCCAGTTTCTTTGTTCCCAGGGAGGTGTCTCCATGAGTGCTGCCTCTCAGGCATGCACTCCAAGAAGAGTGAATAATCTCCCTACCGTGTTCCCCAGGCGTTGAGCTTATTTTTGTATATGGTGTATGAAAGTGGTCCAGTTTCATTCTTTTGCATGTAGCTGCCCATTTTGCATGTAGCACCCATTTATTTAAGAGACTGTCTTTTCTCCATTGTTATATTCTTGCCTCCTTTGTTCTAGATTAATTGACCATATAAGCATGGGTTTATTTCTGGGTTCTCTATTTTGTTCCATTGATTTGTGTGTCGGTTTTTTCCTAGTACCATACTGTTTTGATTAATATACCTTTGTAGTATAGTTTAAAATCAGGGAGCATGATACCTAGCTTTGTTCTTTCTCAAGATTGCTTTGTCTATTGGAGATGTTTTGTCGTTCCATATAAATTTTAGGATTATTTGTTATAGTTCTGTGAAAAATGCCCTTGGTATTTTGACAGGGATTGCATTAAATCTATAGATTGCTTTAGCTACAGCATTTTAACAATATTATTTCTTTCAGTCTGTGAGCATGGTATCTTTCCATTTATTCGTGTCATCTTCAGTTTCTTTCATCTGTGGCTCATGGTTTTCATGTCCTTGGTTAAATTTACTCCTAGGTATTTTAGGGTTTTTTTTGATGCACTTGTAAATCTGATTGTTATCTTAATATCTCTTTTGATGGGGGCGCCTGGGTGGCTCAGTCATTAAGCGTCTGCCTTTGGCTCAGGTCATGATCCCAGCATCCTGGGATCGAGCCCCACATCGGGCTCCCTGCTCTGCGGGAGGCCTGCTTCTCCCTCCCCCCTTCCCCCTGCTTGTGTTCCCTCTCCTGCTGTCTCTCTCTCTGTGTCAAATAAATAAATAAAATCTTAAAAAAAAAAGAAAATATCTCTTTCGATAGTTTGGTATTAGTGTATAGAAACACAACAGATTTCTGTATATAAATTTTGTGTCCTGCAACTTTACTGAATTTATTCTAATGATTTTTTTGGTGGAGTCTTTAAGGTTTTTTTATATAATATGTCATCTGCAAATAGTGACAGTTTTACTTCTTCCCATTTATTTCCGTTATTTCTTTTTTTTCCTGCATAATTACTGTGGCTAGGACTTCGGTACTATGTTGAATAAAAGTGGTGAGTGGACATCCTTATGTTGTTTCTGATCTTAGGAAAGGCTTTCTTTCACCTTTTCACTGTTGAGTATTATATTAGGTATGGGCTTGTCATATATGGCCTTTATTGTGTTGCGATACCTTCTCTGTATACCCAATTTGTTGAGAGTTTTTATCACAAATGAATGTTGAATTTTGTCAAATGCTTTTTTTGGTGTATCACATTGATCAATTTATAGATGTTAAACCATTCTTGGATGCGTGGAATTAATCCCACTTGGTCATGGGGTACAATCCTTTTAATGTTTTATTGAATTCGGTTTGCTAATATTTAGTTGAGGACTTTTGCATCTATGTTCATCATGGATATTGGCCTGTAATTTTTTGTAGTGTCTTTGGTTTTGGTATCCAGGTAATGCTGGCTTTGTATAATGAGTGTGGAAGTGTTCCTTCCTCTTCAAGAGTTGGAATAATTTGAGGAGGCCAACTTGACCTGGACTTTTGTTTGTTGGGAGTTTTTTGATTACGGATTCAGTTTCTTTTAAAATTTTTTTTAATTAAAAAAAATTTTTTTTAAGATTTTATTCATTCATTTGAGACAGAGATACAGAGAAAGAGAGAGAGAGAGCATGAGCAGGGAGAGAGGCAGAGGGAGAGGGAGAAGCAGGCTCCCTGCTGAGCCAGGAACCCAATGTGGGGCTCGATCCCAGGACCCTGGGATCATGACCTGAGCCGAAGGCAGACACTTAACTGTCTGAGCCACCCAGGTGCCCTTGATTCAGTTTCATTATTAGTAATCAGTCTTCAGATTTTCTAATTCTTCATGATTCAGTCTTGGAAGATATTGTTTCTAGGAGTTTATCCATTTTTTCTAGGTTGTCTGATTTGTTGGTGTCTAATTGTTGATAGTATTCTCTTACAGTCCTTTGTATTTCTATGGTATCAGTTATAACGTCTCCTCATTTGTTTCCGATTTTTTTTTTTTTTAGATTTTATTTATTTATTTATTTGAGAGAGAGAGAGAGAGAGAGAGAAACAGCATGAGAGGGGATAGGGTCAGAGGGAGAAGCAGGCTCCCCGCCGAGCCGGGAGCCCGATGTGGGACTCGATCCCAGGACTCCGGGACCATGACCTGAGCCGAAGGCAGTCGCTTAACCAACTGAGCCACCCAGGCGCCCTGTTTCCGATTTTATTTGGGCTCTGTCTCTTTTCTTGAGTCTGGCTAAAAGTCTGTTGATTTTGTTTATCTTTACAAAGAACCAGCTCTTAGTTTCATTAATGTTTTTTATTGTGCTTTTAGTCTCTATTTATTTCCATTCTGATCTTCATTCTTTCCTTTTTTCTACTAACTTTGGGCTTTGTTCTTATTTCCTTGAATGTTAAGACATTGTTTATTTGATGTTTTTCTTGTTTCCTGAGGTAGGCCTGTATTGCTCTGAACTTCTCTTAGAACTGCTTTTCCTGTGTCCCAAAGATTTTGGTCCATTGTGTTTCCATTTTCATTTGTGTCATGTTATCTTTTTTTTTTTAAGATTTTTATTTATTTTAGAGAGCAAGAGAGAGCGCATGCACATGTGTGAGTGGAGGGAGGGGCAGGGAGAGGGAGAGGGAGAGAATCCCAGGCAGATGCCATGCTGAGCACAGAGCTTGACTTGGGGCCCAGTCTCAAGACCCTGAGATCATGACCTGAGCTGAAACCAAGAGTTGGATGCTTAACCGACTGAGCCACCCAGGCACCCCTCATGTTACCTTTTGATTTCTTGATTGGTTAATTAAAAGCATGTTGTTTAGTCTCCATATGTTTGTGTTTTTCCAGTTGGGTCTTGTAATTGGTTTTTAGTTTCATACCACTGTGGTGGAAAAGATGCTTGATATGATTTCAGTCTTCCTAAATTTGTTAAGACTTGTTTTGTGATCTAACATGTGGTCCATCCTGGAGAGTGTTCCCTGTGCACTCAAGAATATGTATTCTCCTGTTTTTGGATGGGGTGTTACGTATCTGTCTATTAGATCCATCTAGTCTAATGTGTTGTGTAAGGCCAATGTTTTCTTATTGATTTTCTGTCTGGATGATCTATCCATTGATTTAAGTGAGAGGTTATAGTCCCCTACTATTACTGTATTGCTATTTCTCTCTTTATTTCTATTAATGTTTGTTATATGTATTTAGGCACCTCTGTGTTCAGTGCATAGATATTTACAAATGTCATATCCTCTTGTTGGGTAGACCCCTTTATCATTGTGTAGTACCCTTCTTTGTCTTTTTTTTTTAAAGATTTTATTTATTTATTTGAGAGAGAGAATGAGAGCATGAGAGGGAAGAGGGTCAGAGGGAGAAGCAGATCCCCTGCTGAGCAGGGAGCCCGATGTGGGACTCGATCCCAGGACTCCAGGATCATGACCTGAGCCGAAGGCAGTTGCTTAACCAACTGAGCCACCCAGGCGCCTTCTTTGTCTTTTGTTATGGTCTTTGTTTTAAAGTCTAATTTGTCTGATACAAGTATTGCTATATAGCTCTTTTTTAAAATACAAATTAGTGCCTTTTCTTCTTAGCTTAGAGAAGTCCCTTTAACATTTCTTGAAAGGCCAGTTTAGTGGTAATGAGCTCTGTTAGATTTTGCTTATCTGGAAGACTCTTACTCTCTCCTTCAATTCTGAATGATAACCTTTCTGGGTAGAGAATTCCTGGTTGGCAGTTTTTCCCTTTCAGCACTTTGAATATGTCATCCCACTCCCTTCTGGTCTGCAATGTTTCTGCTGAAAAATCTGATAGACTTCTGGGGTTTCCTTTGTACATAATACTTTGCTTTTCTCTTACTGCTTTTAAGATTTTCTCTGTATCCTTAACTTTAGCCATTGTAATTGTAATGTGTCTCGGTGTGTTTTCCCTTGGGTTCATCTTATTTTGAACTCTTTGGGCTTCTTAAACCGGATGTCTGTATCCTTCCCCAGGTTAGGGAAGTTTTCAGCCATTATTTCTTCAAATAATTTTTCTGATCCTTTCTCTCTCCTACCTTCTGGAACTCTATAATGCAAATGTTATTCTGCTTAATGTTGTGCCAGTGGTCTCATAAGGTGTCCTTACTCTTTTAGTTCTTTTTTTTTTTCTTTGCTGCTCTTTCTGGATGTTTTCCATTGCTTCCCTGATTTGTGCTTCTATTTCATCTGTTCTGCTTTTGAACTCCTCAGGTGTGTTTTTCAGTTTAGTTATAACTTCTGTTTGGTACTTACATATTTTTTCTTTTTTTTTCAAAAGACATTTGTTTGAGAGAGAGAGTGTGTGCATGAGTTGGGGGGAGGGGCCGAAGGAGAGGGAGAAGCAGGCTCCCCACTGAGCAGAGAACCTGACACAGGGCTCGATTCCAGGACCCTGAGATCATGACCTGAGCTGAAGGCAGACGTTTAACCTACCGAGCCACCCAGGTACCCACATATTTTTTCTTTTTGTTGAAGTTCTTTTTTTTTTTTTTTAAAGATTTTATTTATTTATTTGTGACAGAGAGAGAACACGAGCAGAGGGAGAGGGAGAGAGAGAGGCAGACTCCCCACTGAGCAGGGAGCCCGACGCTCAATCCCAGGACCCTGAGATCATGATCTGAGCTGAAGGCTGATGCTTAACCGACTGAGCCCCCCAGGCGTCCCCTCTTTTTGTTGAAGTTCTTATTGTGTTCATCCTTTCTTCTCCTGAGATCAGTGAGCATCTTTACGACCATTACTTTGAATTCTTTATCGGGTAGGCTGCTAATCTCTATTTCATTAAGGTCTTTTCCTGAGGGTTTGCCTTCTTCTTTGGTTTGGAAAATATTCTTCTGTGTCCTCATTTTGCTTGTCTCTCTGTGTTTGTCTACATGTATTAGGTAAAACAGCTACCTCCCTCAGTCTTGAAGGAACAGTCTTGTGTAGGAAATGTTCCATGTGGCCCAAAAGTCTCCCTGGACCCCCAGAGTCAGGCATTCTGTGGTGTCCCTTGTGTGGGCTGCATGTGCATGCTGGCTGTGATAGGACCACAGCTGCTGTGTGGGGAGGGCAGGGCTCAGGGCACTTGCCCAGCTCTGTCGTGGCTGGGCTGCTGCATGGGCAGAGTGGGATTCAAGCTGCTTGCCCTTCCACTGTGGCTTGGTCTCTGCATGGGGAGGGCAGGGCTCAGGGCACTCACCCTATCCATTTGCAGCTTAGCCACTATGTGGGAAGGTACAGGTCAGGTCACTGACCGGGCCTGCTGGCATCTTGGCCACTGAGCAAGGAGAATGGGGCTTGGGATGGTCACCTGTCCTCCCTGTGGCTTGGTTTCTGTGAGGGTTGCATGGTGCGTGGGGTGCTAGCCCAGCCCCGCCATGGCATGGGATGGGCAGAGCATGCCCTCTGGTGCTAGTAGGCACCAAAAATGGTGCCTGTTGGCTTCATCACCAGCAAATTAGGATGAGATTGCAAAAATGCTGTTGGCCAGCACATCCATCCCCAGATAAAGTCCTTGTAAGTTCCTGTCTCTGTGGCAGCTGCTTTAGAATTAGCGTGTGCTGGGCGCTGGGGAGCTCAGTCAGTTAAGCGTCTGCCTTCGGCTCAGGTCAGGATCCCCGGGTCCTGGGATCGAGCCCTGCATCAGGCTCCCTGCTCTGCGGGGGGTCTGCTTCTCCCTCTGCCTACCGCTCCCCCTGCTTGTGCTCTCTTTCTCTCTGACAAATAAATATATAAAATCTTAAAATAACAACTAGATATGATTGATAACATTATACCAGGAAATACCAGAGTTTTAGAAATTTCATAGAATTTCTGGGACACTTAAATTTATATAAATATAACATATATTTGGGACGCCTGGGTGGCTCAGTTGGTTGGGCATTTGCCTGCAGCTCAGGTCATGATCCAAGATCCTGGAATCGAGTCCCACATTGGGCTCCCTGCTCTGCGGGGAGCCTGCTTCTCCCTCTGCTTGCTGCTTCCCCTGCTTGTGCTCTCTTTTTCTCTGACAAATAAATAAATAAAATCTTTAAAAAATAAAGGAAAAAAAATTAGTATGTCTCTCTCCCTTATGGTCTAGGCACTTTTCAATCTGTTGCTTCTGCACTGGATATCAGGGTGAGTGGGTTTTGTGTGAGAGCCCTTTAAGAATGGGAGCTCTAGGGGCGCCTGCCTTCGGCTCAGGTCATGATCCCAGAGTCCTGGGATCGAGCCCCGCATCGGGCTCCCTGCTCTCTGGGAAGCCTGCTTCTCCCTCTCCCACTCCCCCTGCTTGTGTTCCCTCTCTCAATGTATCTCTCTCTGTCAAATAAATAAAATCTTAAAAAAAAAAAAAGAATGGGAGCTCTATGTTCCCTACATTCTATGATTCTCCTGGTCTTAATCCCCATTGATTTTCAAAACCAAACATTTTTGGGGCTTTCTGGTGCGGGCCCCCAGGTTCGGAGGTTGCTGATGTGGGACACAGTCCTTTTACTCTTTGAGTAGAGTTCCATGTTTTTGTGATCTCTTCCGATTGTGGGGGGTCACCACTCCTGATGTGGGGTCCCACATGAGGTTCTGTCACTGCCTCTCCTGCCCTTCTCATTGTGTCTCTTTGTCTTTTGTTGTGGAGGTGCTGCTGTTCATCTAGTTCTCAGGTCCTTTTTAGAGGAAAATTACTCTATATAGAGCTGTAAGTTTGTTGTGTCCATGGAAGGAGGTGATTTCCTGGTCTTCCCACAGGGCCGTCTCGAACTCCCATTGTGGTTTTAATTTGCAGTTTCTTCATGACTAATGATGTTAAATATCTTTCCATGTGCTTATTTCTCATTTGTATATCTTCTTTGGCTTAATATCTTTCTTTTGCCTTTTTTTTTTTTTTTTTTAGTTTTTAGAGTTCTTTATATATTCCCAATACAATTTTTTCTTTTTTTTTGCCAGAATGTGATTTGTAAATATTTTCTTTCATTCTGTGGCTTTTTCTTCTCTTAAGACTGTCTTTTGAATTTTGCTGCCCCATCTAAGAAATACTTGACTAACCTAAGGTTAAAAAGATTTTCTCGTGTGTGAGTGTGTGTGTGTGTGTGTTTAAGTAGGCTCCACACCCAGCGTGGAGCCCAGCATGGGGCTTGAACTCACAACCCCGAGATCAAGACCTGAGCTGAGATCAAGAGTTGGACGCTTAACTGACTGAGCCACCCAGGTGCCCCTCCTATATTTTCTTCTAGAAATTTTATAGGTTTAGATTTTACATTTAGGTCTGCGATCTGTTTTGAGGTTTGAGTTTTGTACATGTGGGAGGTATTTGCTGGAGTTGTTTTTGCATATGTAGATCCAGTTGTTCCAGCATTGTTTGTTGAAATGGGAACTCCCATTTTCCCTTGAACTGCCTTTGCACTTTTGGTGAAAGTAATTTTTAAGTAAAAGGTCAAGATTAGAACAGGACAAGGACCTCAGAATCCCCACTCTTGCCCTCTCCCAATCAGTACCACCCACAAAGGTAATCGCTCTCCTGACTTTTAACATCATGGGTTGGCCTTGCCTGTGCTCTTATTATATATAAATCGAATCATGCAGGATGTACTCTGGTGTCTGCATTCTTGTGCTCATCGGTACATCTGTGAGATTCACCTGTGTTGGATATGTGGTTTGTAGTTCATTTATTTTCATCACCACGCAGGATCCCATTGAATGTGCCACAGTTTACCCATTGTGTTGTTGAGGGACATTGGCATTTTTTCCACATTTTAGTTTTAGAAGTAGTGCTTCTGTGAACATCCTGTACTTGTTTTCTAGAGCATATATGCATGGTTTTCTTTAAGCTGTGTACCTAGAAGTAGAATTGCTGCGTCATAATGTATGCAAATCATTAACTTTAGTAAACACTGTCAATTTCCCCAAGCAACTCTGCCAGTATATATTCCTACTAAGTGTGAGAGTTCTCATTTCACCACAATCTTATGATATTTTAGTCTGCTTAATTATAACCTTTTTAGTGGGGGCATAGGAATGTCTCAGCATGGCTTAAATTTTCATTTATCTGAGTGCTGATTGGGTTGAGTACATTTTCTTATGCTCATAGGCCATTTGGGTTTTGTTTTTAGTGAAGTACATATTCACATCTCTTCTCTGTTTTTTGGTGTTGTTTTTGTGTTTCTTATTGATTTGCAGGGTTTTTTGTTTTTTTTAATTTTTTTTTCTTTTTTTTTTAACGATTTTATTTATTTATTTGAGAGAGAGAATGAGAGACAGAGAGCATGAGAGGGAGGAGGGTCAGAGGGAGAAGCAGACTCCCTGCCGAGCAGGGAGCCCGATGCGGGACTCGATCCTGGGACTCCAGGATCATGACCTGAGCCGAAGGCAGTTGCTTAACTGACTGAGCCACCCAGGCGCCCCGATTTGCAGGGGTTTTATATGTTCCAGATAAGATCCCTTTATCATTTTTGATTGTTGCAGATAATCTCCCCATTTAAAGCTTGCCTTTTTACTGTTCTACTTTTATTTTTTTGTTTTTATTTAAATTCCAGTTAGTTAAGATACAGTGTATTATTAGTTTCAGGCGCACAATAGAGTGAGTCAACACTTGGCATACAACACCCGCTGCCCATCACAAGTGCCCTCCTTAATCCCTGTCACCTGTTTCACTCATCCCCCCACCCCCTCCTCTCTGGTAACCGGCAGTTTGGTCTCTGTCGTCAAGAGTCTGTTTCTTGGCTTGCCTCTCTCTCTCTTGTTTTCCCCTTTCCTCATTCATTTTGTTTTTTAAATTCCACATATGAGTGAAATTATATGTTATTTATTTTTCTATTTTTCTTTGACTTATTCCACTTAGCATAATACTTTCTAGCTCCATCCACGTTGCAAATGGCAAGATTTCATTCTTTTTTATGGCTGAGTACTAGTCCATTGTAGTTATAGACCGCATCTTCGTTATCCATTCATCAGTCGATGGACATTTGGGCTCTTTCCATAATTTGGCTATTGTTGATAATGCTGCAGTAAACATCGGGGTGCATGTATCCCTTCAAATCAGTATCTTTGAATCCTTTGGGTAAATAGCTAGTAGTGCAGTTGCTGGATTATGGGGTAGCTCTATTTTACACTTTTTGAGGAACCTCCATACTGTTTCCCAGAGTGGCTGTACCAGTTTGCATTCCCACCGCCCTTTCTCCACATCCTTGCCAACACCTGTTGTTTCTTGTGTTGTTAATTTTAGCCATTCTGACAGGTGTGAGGTGGTCTCTCTCTCATTGTGGTTTTGATTTGTATTTCCCTGACTGTTGTACTTTTAATCTTGTAACATTTATAAATCTTTTCCTTCATGAGTAGCGCTTTTCACATCTTGTTTTAGAATTCTTTCCCTACACCAAGACTATGAAAACATTTTCCTGTACTGTTTTCTAGGCACCTTATTGTGTTATCTTTCACATTAGATTTACAATTTCTCTGTAGCTCATTTTTGCGTATGGTGAGTTAGTGGCTAAATTCTGCCCCCTGTGGATATCCAGTAGTCCACCCACATTTATTTGAAAAGATCATCCTCTCCCCACTGCCTTGCAGTGTCAACTTTATCATAACTCAGGGGTCCATATGGCATTTGGATTCTCTTTTTAGTCCTACTGGACTATTTGTCTATCCTTGTGCAAATCCCACATTGTCTTACATATATTCTATACACTTATGGAATATTCCATGTAGTTGATGGAATAGTTTTTCTGCCATGGTTTGTGATTTTCCAACAAGGTAGGCATCCTGTATTAAGTCATCATCACGAACTGGGAACCCAATCAGCAGTTCCCTACATTTCATCCTCATCACCCAGTGGTCAGTATTTTAGAGTAAAAGGAATGTGCAATTACAGGGACTCGTGACATTCGAGGATGTGGTTGTGGATTTCACCCCAGAGGAGTGGCAGCACCTGAACCCTCCGCAGAAGACTCTGTACAGAGAAGTGATGCTGGAGACCTACAGCAGCCTGGTCTCTGTGGGTAAGAATGGCTTCCTCAGGTAATTTTGCTGCTTATGATTGTTGTGTCTGATAGAGGGCCTTTCCTTTCTCGGTTTGGAAAACTTGTAAGGTCTCTGAACTGCTTGAAAAGTTGGACGTTGAGTTCCAGGGATCGAAGTTTCCTGACAGGGTGTTTGTGAACTCAAAACCCAGGTGAAATGGTTCGACTTGACCATTGGACCACTGTGTCAAGTGATCGGTCTCTCATGCTGCCCCAGACCCCACTGCCCTCTTTCTCAGATGCTCTGAAGATCCAGGAGGTATCACTGTCATTTCTCCTCAGCAGGGCCACAGGTGACCAAACCAGACCTCATCCTCAAATTGGAGGTAGAAGAGCCATGCCCAGCAGAAACAAAAATCTCCTTTTGGAGCTTTCCAGGTGAGTGGCATTGACTCAGACGACAGGGACAGGAGGTGCCAGCTTGTCAGCCATGGGTGAGGACCTCTGTAAGGGCTTTCAGGAATGTCTGGAGAAAGCTTGTGACCCTCTGATCTTGTTGGACAGGGACATGAATACCTCAGACATAAGAGTGACACCCCTCGCCCCTGTCCCACACCCACCAGACCACTCCCCTTAAGTTGGTGCTCACCCAGAAGTTTCTGCGTAGCTCCTTTTCCCGGTGGATAAGTGTCTTGTAAGTGCCAGTCCCCGCTCACACCCTGCCACTTCTCCCATTCTCACTTCTCACCGCTTTATCTGAAGCCAGGCCCACCTGAGTCACAGGCGTAGGCACTACTGCTCTAAGTCCATGTTGGATTACCTGTTTCCATTCGGTTGAGATATTTCGATCAGATTTGCTCTCCTAAAACATCTTATCTTTGTTTAAAAATAGCTTTATTGAGATAGAATTCAGACCCTAAACTTCGCTCTTTTTGAAGTATACAAATTCAGTGATTTTTAGTATGTTCACCAAGTTATGAAACCATCACCATTATCTAATTCTACAACATTATCACCCCAGAAAGAAACCCGTACCCCTTACCAGTCAGTCTCTATTTCCTCCTTCCCCCATCCCCTGGCAGCCACTTTCTGCCTCTATGGTTTTGCCTATTCTGGAGATTTCATGTAAATGGAACCATACAAAATGTGGCCTTTCATGTCTGGTTTCTTGCACTTGGCATGATTTCAGGGTTCATTCATGGTGTGGCATGTATTAGGACTTCATTCCTTTTTCTGGTGGAATGATACTCTGCTGTCTGGATACACCACTTTTGTTCAGCCATTTATCTGCTGATGGGTATTTAGGTCGATCTCACTTTTTGGCCATTATAAAGCTGCTATGAACATTCATGTAGAATGTTTTATGGAGGTGAAGGTTTTAATTCCTTTTGAGTATGGACATAGGAGTGGGATTGTTGGACCACATGTTTAACATTTTGTGGAACTGCCAAATGATGAATATCCCATTTTCAAAAATTTTTACCCAGCGTTTTAACATTCACAGAGGATTCTTTGCGTGAATCAATTTATAAGATGGTTGGAAAAAGGGGGACTTTTCTCCCATTCCTTCTCCATTTATAAGTTGGCACTCTTCTTTTGCCCCATCCCATTAATGAATTAATTTTAGCATCAGTATGGACTCAGATTGTTATTTTTCAGTGTGTTATAATGCATTAATGTCTTCTGTCATTATTCATTTTGATGTTCAAATTGTCCTCAATTTGTCCAGGAGGAGTCCCTTCGGGCTGGCTCCTCCGTCTCTTAACATGACCCCATCATTCTTTGAGCACTTTCTAGCACAAAAATATATTCCAGGTTCACACTGTACTTTCCCTGTTTCAGACCTAGAATCAGCAGCTTCTCCAAGGATTTTTGATTCCTTTTAATGGGGAATGGTACTGAGAAATCAGGATCTGGGTGCTGAGTGTTCTCATAGCTACTTGGATTCTTCTTATAACCTACAGATGATTCCCAGCTATCTTCCCCCCCCCCTTTTATTTTTTTTAAGTAACTGGTTAATTTGTCTTTTAGTTTCCCACGTTCTGGACTTTGCTAAGTACCCTATGGTATTTAACATATTCCTCTGTCCCTTATTTTTTTCTTGTAAATTGGTGGTTAGATTTTGAAGTTTGATCAGATCCAGGGTTTTATTTTTTTCTTTTAGCAAGCTTACTTCCTAGCTGCTGTGACATCCTTCCATCAGGAGGCACGCAGTGCCTGGTTCTCTACTGTAGTTAGGAGTTCTCGGTGATTATTGCTTGTATGTATTCGTTAATGTTTGCAAAATGGTGATATTCTGTTGTGCCTTGTTGATTAGCTGGAATACTTCTATAAAGAGGATTGCCTCTCATCTGTTATTTGCTTATATGTTAGTTCCAGGAATTCCATTTCAGTTATGTGTGTTTTCCCATTTGTTTACCACTTTTAAAAATAATGAGTTGGTTTTGTAGCATCATTCAAAAGGTGACTAATATTTTTTTAATATTTTAATCAAACATTGCCTTATCCTCATTATGAATCAAACTGCCCTATCTCTGGTGAGCAGAAACCCCTTCAGATTGGCTCCTGAGTCTTTGGTAGCTTCTTTGCTTTCTGGTGTTACAAGATGTTCCAGGCTCATTTTATATAGTTCCCATCTCTGGCTTGGAATCAGCCATTTCTCCAAAGAACCCTGTTTTTTTGTTTTGTTTTTTTGTGGTAATAGTGTTTTGAGACCACAATTTGGATGTTAGGGAATTGTTTCTAGGCCTTTTAAAAATTGACAGAGCTAGGAACCACGTAAAAACGATTTTTTAAAAGATTTTGAGAGAGAGCGCGAGCGTGCACGCATGAACGGGGTGGGGGGGGGCGCAGAGGGACAAATAGACTCCCTGCTGAGCGGGGAAGCCTAATGCAGGGCTTGATGTGTGACCTGAGCCAAAGGCAGACGCTCAACTGACTGAGCCACCCAGGCGCCCTGTAAAAAAGTTTTTTTTTTTTAAGATTTTATTTATTTGACAGAGACACAGCGAGAGAGGGAACACAAGCAGGGGGAGTGGGAGAGGGAGAAGCAGGCTTCCCGCAGAGCAGGGAGCCCGATGTAGGGCTCCATCCCAGGACCCTGGGATCATGACCTGAGCTGAAGGCAGACGCTTAACAACTGAGCCACCCAGGCGCCCCCCCC